>NC_133308.1:11499028-11742762 GCF_012295235.1 Primulina huaijiensis
TTTTTTTATGATAATATAGTTAAAAAGATAATTCACACCACCCACCATAACATGTATAATATCGAGAATTTTTTTTTGTAAAAGCCTCAACTCCATATTCTTTCAGGTCAAAATATTTAATGGATAGCTGATTTACACTCATGGAGTTGGAATGAATATTAACTTTCATTGAAAACAGTTAATTATTAAAGCAGACAATTAAATAAACTAATATTGAAAACAAAATAGGAAAATTTACAAAAAATGAAATCCCCTTTTTTTGTTCTTTTTTTTATTAACGTGACTGCAAAGTTTTACAATGAAATAATTTTTTTTTATCCAAACATTCTACCATAAATGTATATATATATAAACATTTATATAACAGATACATTCGACTACCTTTGAAACTTATCCAACACAAACAAATCTTTTTTTTTAGAACATATTGATTGATGAATTTTTTTTAGAACACATTTATAGTAAATCAATCAAATCTAGAAAAAAAAATTATAATGAACAAAGAACTTTGCAGTCCGTTATTTATCTTCTATTTTTTTATAATTAATATTTTTTTATAGGGGAGTTATATTCTTGTAATTAACCATTTTTTAATAATCAATAAAAGTTTATTAATTGTTTTCTCATTTCTAACCACTTACTTACAAAAGATGTGTGAGTATATATTATACTTTTACAAAAAGAATTCTTTCAATTATACATGTTAACAACCATACAAAAACAAACTAAGAGGAGAAGAAGAAGAGGGGATTTTTCATACCTTAAAGAGAAAAAAAATTAAAACATAACGTTGAATCACAAGTTCAGCATCACATGAATTTATAAGCGTAACATAAAAATGACATAAATTAAAACACATATATACAGCGTAGTTGTGATTGTGGCTCACATCTTCCTCTGATTTTACGTTCAGTAACGACTTCAACGCCTTCTATGAGTCGGGGTTATGCTTCCCATCCAATTTTCTTATAAATTGGCAAACAGGGTCTTTTAACGTTAGATTCCCGAGACGAAATTGTATATATATATTTACTTATCTAAACAGATATGCGTTACTACAGTAGGATCTTTATAAGGCTGATTCCACCGTCCATATTGATATTCCTCATGTTGAAATTGCCACCATAGTTTAAGAAGTTCATTTTTCACGTACCCATTAGGATGCGTATCAAGAACCTCTAGAAAATTATCCAAAGGTTTTTTGCTCAGACCATTCTTAATGAATAAAATTTTATCTTCTCTATTCATTGATGTCATTCCAAATTTTTTGCATTTCACTTTACAAGTCCACCTTGTACATTTATGACATCCACCTATACGTTTAGTTATTCGCTTTTTGGCATATGTGCTTTTACCAAATCCTGACATATGTCTTATTATTATTTCACTTGCTTCCCCAACCAATCGGAATTTTGCTTCAATTATCAAACTTATATCATTCGGTATGCCATATGACATCATCAACCTTAGTCGCTCACATCTAGCTTTATAAATTTTTTTCAACGCATTATCAGTAAACAAGCAAAATATTTACGAAGATTCACAATACAAACATCCATATTATTATTATTATTATTATTATTATATATTTCAATTATATTGGGAAAACTGAAAAAACCGATTTAGATAGTCACGGAGTACCGTTATCCGCCACTTAACCGGGAAATGAACTAGAATCTGTAAAAACAAAATGAAAATATCAAACAACTATTATGGATCATATAAAGGCATAAAATCATCATTAAGAATTTCATTTTCTATAAAAGGCTTAAGTCTTTGCCCATTAACTTTAAACGCGTCAATATTTTTAGGATTTTCAATATCAACAGCACCATGAGGATAAACAAATTTAACTATAAATGGTCCTGACCATCTTGATCTTAGTTTTCCTGGAAATAAATGCAAACGAGAATTATAAAGTAAAACTTTTTGTCCAGTTTCAAATGACTTTCTCATAATATTTTTATCATGAAAGGCTTTAGTTTTATCTTTATAAATCTTTGAATTTTCATATGCATCATTTCTTAATTCTTCAAGTTCATTTAATTGCAAATTTCTTAATTTAAATGCATCATCTAAATTATTATTAAATGCTTTAAAAGTTCAACCGGTAAATGACAATGATTACCAAAAACTAACCTATATAGTGACATCCCTAATGATGTCTTAAATGCAGTTCTATATGCCCATAATGCATCAGTTAATCTTAAAGACCAATTTTTTCGATTTGGATTAACTGTTTTTTCTAAAATTTGTTTTATTTCTCTATTTGCAAGTTCAACTTGACCATTACTTTGAGGATGATATGGGGTAGAAACTTTATGTGTAATGCCATATTTTCTTAACAAAGAAGAAAATGATTTATTTATAAAATGACTTCCCCCATCACTAATTATTGCTCTAGGTATTCCAAATCGACTAAAAATATTTTCTTTTAAAAATTTTATAACAACTTTATGATCATTAGTTCTACATGCAATTGCTTCAATCCATTTTGAAACATAATCAACAGCGACTAAAATGTACGTATATCCAAAAGATAATGGAAATGGACCCATAAAATCTATCCCCCAACTATCGAATATTTCAATAATTATGATTGGATTTAAAGGCATCATGTTTCGTTTTGAAATTGATCCCATCTTCTGACAGTTTTCACAAGATTTGCAAAATAAATGCGTATCTTTGAATAAAGAGGGCCAATAAAATCCACATTGTAAGATTTTTGCAGCTGTTTTATTGGATGAAAAATGACCTCCACATGCTTCAGAATGACAAAATTTAATAACATTACTTACTTCATTGTCGGGTATGCATCGTCGAAAAATTTGGTCAGGACAATACTTAAACAAGTAAGGATCATCCCAATAAAATTTTTTAACTTCTATCAAGAATTTATTCTTATCCTGTGAATTCCAATGAGAAGGCATTTTATTTGTCACAATAAAATTTACAATGTTAGCAAACCAGGGCATAATAGTAGCATAAAACAACTGATCATCTGGAAAATTTTCATTTATTGGTATTTCATTATGAGATGATTCAGTCATTATTCTAGATAAATGATCGGCTACGACATTTTCTTTTCCTTTTTTATCTTTAATTATAATATCAAATTCTTGTAACAATAAAATCCACCGTATTAATCTTGGCTTAGCATCTTGTTTATTTGATAAATATTTTACGGCAGAATGATCAGTGTACACAATAGTAGTAGAACCAATTAAATAAGATCGAAACTTATCTAATGCAAATACTACTGAAAGTAATTCTTTTTCAGTAGTTGAATAATTTATTTGGGCACTATTTAAGGTTCTACTAGCATAATAGATTGCATACGGTTTTCCTTCTTTTCTCTGTCCTAACACAGCTCCTATAGCATAATCACTTGCATCACACATTAATTCAAATGGTAAAGACCAATCTGGAGGTTGTAAAATAGGTGATGTAATTAAAAGATTAATTATTTTTTTAAAAGCATTTTCACATTTCTGAGTCCATTCAAATTGTGTATCTTTTGTTAAAAGATTCGAAATTGGTTTAGATATTATGCTGAAATTTTTTATAAACCTTCTATAAAAACCTGCATGACCCAAGAATGATCGAACTTCTTTGACCGTTTTTGGTGATGTTAAATTAGCAATAACATCAACTTTGGCTTTATCAACTTCAATTCCTTTTTCAGATATCACATGACCTAACACAATCCCAGATTTAACCATATAATGACATTTTTCCCAATTTAAAACAAGATTTTTTTCTTCACATCGTTTTAATACTTCTTCTAGGTTTTTAAGACAATTTTCAAATGAGTTTCCAAAAACAGTTATATCATCCATAAAAACTTCTACAAATTCTTCAATCATATCACTGAAAATACTTAACATGCATCTTTGAAAAGTAGCCGGAGCATTACATAAACCAAATGGCATTCTTTTAAATGCAAAAGTTCCGAAAGGACAAGTGAAAGTAGTTTTTTCTTGATCTTCTAATGATATAGGTATTTGATAATACCCCGAATACCCATCAAGAAAACAGTAATAAGAATTTCCTGCTACTTTTTCTAGAATTTGATCTAAAAATGGTAGTGGGAAATGATCTTTTCTAGTTGCATCATTTAATTTTCTATAATCAATACACATACGCCAACTAGATGGAATCCTAGCTTGTAATAACTCTCCCTTTTCATTTTTTATAACAGTGATGCCTGACTTTTTAGGTACTACTTGTGTTGGACTTACCCATTTACTATCTGAGATTGGATAGATAATTCCAGCGTCTAATAGTTTTAATACTTCATTCTTAACAACTTCTTTCATATGTGGATTTAACCTTCTTTGTGGTTGTTGATATGTTTTAGCATTTTCTTCCAAATGAATTTTATGTGTGCAAATTAAAGGATTTATACCTTTTATATCTTTCAAAGTCCATCCAATTGCATTTTTATATTTTTTAAGTAATTTAATTAAATCTTCTTCTTGATTTGGTAGAAGAGTGGAAGAAATTACAACAGGAAATGTTTTATTTTCACCAAGAAATACATATTTCAATTCGAATGGTAAAACTTTTAATTCAAGTTTTGTATTATCATCTTCTTTAAAATTATTTTCAGACTCAAAATTTTCTATTGAAAAAACTTCAGATTGTTGATTTAAGTTTTCTTCTTGTATATTTTCTTCCACAATTGTTTCAATTTCATTATCATATTCATTTTCATTAATACTTGGTTGTTTACATAAATTGAACACATTAAGTTCTAGAGTCAAATTTCCAAAAGATAATTTCATTATTCCATTTCTACAATTAATTAAAACATTTGAAGTTGCTAGAAATGGTCGTCCCAATATTACTGGAATTTCATTATGTACTTCTATTGGTTGTGTATCCAAAATAATAAAATCTACAGGATATATGAATTTATCAACTTGAACCAACACATCTTCTACAATACCTCTAGGTATTTTGATTGACCTATCCGCCAGTAAGAGAGTAACAGAAGTGGGTTTTAATTCTCCTAAATTAAGCTTTTCATAAACTGAATAAGGAAGTAAATTCACACTTGCTCCCAAATCTAACAAAGCTTTTTTAATTTTATTTTCTCCAATAATACATGAAATTGTTGGACAACCAGGACCTTTATATTTTAAACTAGAATTATTTTGAAGAATAGAACTTACTTGTTCAGCCAAGAACGCTTTCTTCTTCACATGCAATTTTCTCTTCACAGTACATAAGTCTTTTAAAAATTTTGCATATGAAGGTACTTGTTTAATAGCATCTAATAATGGAATATTTATCTTTACTTGTTTAAAAACTTCATAGATATTTGAATCATTTTTTTGTTTTTTATGATTTGTTAATGCATGAGGAAATGGTGGAGGTTTATTTGATTCATTTACTATTTTAGATGATTTATCATTCAACATATTATTTTTAGAATTTAAGGTATAATCATTCTCAAAAGTATCAGGATTATCATCCTTACTCTTTGATTTTAAATGATCCTTATTTTCATTACTATATAGATCATTAACTATTTTACCGCTTTTAAGGGTAATAACAGATTTTATTTGATCATTTTTTTCATTTTTTAATTTTTGATTTTGATTTTTAGAATTAGGTTGAGGTTGAGATGAAAATTTTACTTTTTCATGAATATTAAGTGCATATGCAAATTTTTCAAGATTTTCTTTCAAATCACTCATAGATTGACTGTTTTGAATATTGTTATATTATTGCTTTTTGATATATGCATGAATTACATCTTCAAAGTTTTTTCTTGGAGGTGTAACATAAGGAATATAACCTTGATGATTTTGGTTATTTTGAAAATATTGTTGTGAGGGTTGTGCATTATTATCATTCTTCCAACTAAAATTAGGATGATTTTTCAATCCATGATTATATGATGTTGAAATAGGATCTAGTATTGGTTTTTTATAATTGTTAACATAATTTTCTTGTTCATGTAGACATTCTTTAAATGAAGGTAATGTTGGAAAATCTTTTGTATCATGATCATGTGTATCGCATATATGACAAACAATTTCTTGAATACTTTTTAATTGACCACTCTTTTTTATTTCTAATGACTCAATTTTTCTTGCTAAAGATGCAAGTTTAGCTTAAATATCTATATCATCTTTAAGATTATAGATACCACCCCCATTTGTTGAATTATTGATTTTAGTTGTTGGTGGTTCTATTGTGCCTATATTATCCCAATTTTGAGCATTTTCTGTTAATGAATCCCAATACTCCATAGCTTCATTTGGGTTTTTATCTTCAAAAGTTCTATTACACATGAATTCTATCATTTGCGTATCTTTAGGTACTAGACCTTCATAAAAGTGAGAAACTATCTCCATGTTTCAAAACCATGATGTGGGCATGTATTAAGTAATTCTTTATATCTATCCCAACATTGATAAAATGTTTCTCCTTGTTTTTCGAAAAAAAGTAGTAATTTGTCTTTTAAAAGAGTTTGTTCTATGGGAAGGAAAAAACTTTTTGAGAAATTGTTGTTGCATTTCTTCCCATGATCTTATTGAACTTGATCTCAAATTTTGTAGCCATGTTTTAGCTTTATCTTTTAAAGAAAAAGGGAAAAGCTTTAATCGAACTATATCCATGCTATAATTTTGATCATTATAAGTGTTACAAACTTTCTCAAATTCTCTTATATGTAAATATGGATTTTCTGAATCTAAGTCATGAAAATTTGGTAAAAGTTGAATAATTTGATGTTTAAAGTTTAAATTAGATGCATCAGGAGGAAAAACTAAACAAGATGGGGCACTAGTTCTAATAGGGTTTATATGGTGCCTAAGTGTTCTTAATTGATCATGTTCTTTATTATTATTATTATTATTTTTGTTGTTGTTGTTGTTGTTGTTATCATTATCTTGATTATTTGAATTATCATCCATGTTTAAATTATTTTCAGATACTCGAATAAGTCTACCACTTTATTTTCGACTCCAAATACTCATAACAAAAAAAAACATAATCCTTATAAATAAAACATAATTAACAAATATAAATTTAATTTATACCTCCCCGACAACGGCGCCAAAAACTTGCTACTACTTAAATTATAATTCACCTAAGTGTAGGTTGTCGGCAAGTAATATATTTCGTAAGTACGAGATCGATCCACAAAGAGGTTATTTTAAGTTTAAATTTATTAATTTATAGATTATCAAATGCAAGAACGAAGTTTACAAATTATAAATTTTGTCAAGGCTTGAGGATTTATTCTTAGTTTATGCAATAATATTTAACTAAAAGTAAAACAAAGGAAACCACCATAAATAATGGTTCCAAGAAAATTAAATATTTAAACACACACCTAATATAATATAAATCGCACTATAGAAAATACCGAATTCATCGATATTTTATATATTGTACCTATGATTATATAGATAACTATATAAATATATAACTGCATAAAATAAATGTTAAATTAAATCATTATATTTCATTTAGAACAACCGGCAGAGCCACGCTATCGTCTAAATGAAATATATGATATAATTATATGTTGTGGGGATCCGGACGCTAATCATGTTCTTAATCGTCATTGGGACTAATTAATCAATTATAATAAACAGGGTCTAAATTTTTTTTAAATATAATATCAAATGCGGAACGTAATGGAATCATTCCACTATACATATAAGTATAAAAGTAAAGTACAAGTCTTGTACTAAATACAATCATTTACAAACTAAGGTTCAACTACTAAATATTAAGTGTTCAACCCTATCTCAGATCAAGTCCGTAGTCTCCACTCTAATCACGATCTCTCTCTTCATCTCCTCGACCCTGAACCTGTCCCACCTGTTGTCATGCACACATACAAACACGACAACAGCCGGATAACTCCGGTGAGAACAAATCCCAGTATAAATCAACGAAACATGCAATCATATAATTAATATAAAGCATGAAGCAGATATCAGATATATATCAAAATCTGAAACATAATTAATATCAAACTATCAATCATAATCGTGACTCCACGACTCAGACTAGACTCAATCCTAGTCTAGGGATCCCGGTTTCCAGAAGTTGGTATTCCTCTATCGACCAACAGTAATAGAAGAAACTCCGATTCTATCCACGTCGATATAACCAAACATCCAGTGTCTTGACCTATCCGTCACAGACTGTGGCACTATCGCCAATACACTATCTTGTGACATCGTGCAATGTGCCCGTGGCGATCCCGCCACTATCAGGTACTTCTGTCACAAGATCTCTCGTCTAAACACATGCTCTCTATACATCAATAGAACAAGCATATCGAATCAAATCAATGCAAATAATAACAAATAGTATGTGATTTAGGGACACACAAGTATATCCTACTTGTGTCGATCTCCCAATACCACATTGACTTATACCTTCCGTTTGTCGTCTCGGTCTGAAGCAATATCAGTTCTGAACTCAAGACTGTATTTGTAAATCTGAAACGGTATATAGAGAATCATAATATCAATATTCCATTCTCAATTCAACACTGAATCTGATTATTCTGAATTTAATTCAAATCATTGACATAACGGCACAATCTTAATATCCCCGTAATACCATATCAACAGATATCAATTACCAACCATAACCCATATCCAATACAATCTATAAGCCAGTCACAATTCAAATCTGTCCAATACCACTCAATATAATCTGAAAAATCATAACAAATCCGTAATCAATCTGTTTTTCAATCTGACTTCGATTCTATGATGTCTAACGTATCAAGAACATCATATAGGAATCCTATTCAATTCTGACAATAGCATAATTTCAAATCATATCAAAACGTAGTAAAACTTACGTCTAGTTGTAGCCTACGTCGATAGGAACACAATACCGAAGTCGGATTCAAAATCTAAATAAGAGACAATTGCCAATTGATATATATATATATTGCATGTCTAGAGCTAGGTGGCTTATCTTTTCACGCAACACGTATCGCGCATATGCGCGACATCACTCGGCGCATATACGCGAGACATTATGTCTCGGCGCGTAGCATGCACAGCGCCTCGCGCATATGCGCGCCCCTGCTCGGCGCATATGCGCGAGGTTCTCTGGAATTGCATTTGATTCCTCGCACAACTCGCGCATATGCGCGTACAATCTCCGCGCATGTGCGCGACATGCTCTGGAAATCTATTTTGTCTACTGGACATCTCACGCATGTGCGCGCTCCTCGTCGCGCATGTGCGCCTACTTTTCTGGAAATGCATCATGGCCACTGGACTCATCGCGCATATGCGCGCGCGCTGCCGCGCATGTGCGCGGAAGGTTCTGTTCCGCGCTTAATCTTCCTGTGTAGCTCGCGCATATGCGCGCCCTCATGCCGCGCATATGCGCGAGACCTACTGGTCACGCAACAAAAATACCCATGCTCTTCCACTTCCATTTTCGTAGCGATCCGGCTATAATCAAATCACTATATCGATAATTAATCTCAAATTACCGTAATCAAATTTCGGGCATTACATATATTATATATATAATCATATGTACAATATATAAAATATCGGTGAATTCGGTATTTTCTATAGTGGGAACTATATTATATTAGGTGTGTGTTTAAATATTTAATTTTCTTGGAACCATAATTTATGGTGGTTTCCTTTGTTTTACTTTTAGTTAAACAATATTGCATAAACCAAGAATAAATCCTCAAGCCTTGACAAAATTTATAATTTGTAAACTTCGTTCTTGCATTTGGTAATCTATAAATTAATAAATTTAAACTTAAAATAACCTCTCTGTGGATCGATATCGTACTTACGAAATATATTACTTGCAGACAACCTACACTTGGGTGAATTATAATTTAAGTAGTAGCATGCTGCTACTGCTACTCGTGCCTTAGAGGGTATGGCTCGTTTCTTCGATTAGCAGTCACAGCAACATCAGTTACAATAACAACAGTTACAGTAGCAGTTACAGCAGGCACCTAGGCCACAGCATGACGTATATGATCAGTTCCGGAGGCTAGAACCGAAGGAATTTTCTAGCACCATCGATCCCTTTGCTGCTGAGGCTTGGATTTGTGCGGTCAAGGTACACTTTCGCATTCTGAATATGGGAGATGCTGACTGTGAAGTGTACCACTTACCTGTTTAGGGATGATGCTTCTTTATGGTGGGAAGGAGTCGAGCATGGTGTTAATCTTGCTACACTTACTTGGGATCGATTCAAAGAGATATTCTACGAGAAATACTTCACCGCTGATGAGGGCGATTGAAGAGGGAATTTATGACTCTCCGTCAGGGAGACGCTTTTGTTGCTGAATTTATGAAGAAATTTGATAGGGGTTGTCATTTTGTATCCTTTATTGCGAGGGATGCTGCTAAGAAGCTTAGACACTTCATGGATGATTTACGACCTACCATTCAGAATAATGTTATGATGATGCGTCCTTTGGATTATGCTACTGCTACTACTTATGCATTCCAGTCTGAGAAATTTTTTAAAAACATTGAGTTTGAATTGCAGCGCAAGAGAAACCGTGCCCAACAATCGAATCAGCAGAATAAAAAGCCTTTAATGGCGGCTAGCAAGGATGATCAGGGTCAGCAGAAACCAGGAGCGCAAAAGAATGATGTGAAGCCTTGTGCAAGGAGTGCAACCACCACCATTATGGCAGGTGTCTATGGTTCTCCGGGAAGTGCTTCAAATGTGGAGAGCAAGGACATATTTCCCGCAATTGCCCTAAACTACAGGCACCTCAATTGGTAGGGCATATGTCATTCATGCTAAGGAGGCTGAAGCAGAGCCAGACACGACTCTGATTACTAGTAACCTAGTTGTTTAATGATTTTACATTGCTTTTATACATGAAATATTAATTATCAAAATTGATTAGGAAAATGAGGAACTTAGAGGAAAATAGGTTGCATGCCCTACTTGAGCTGGATTTAAGAGATGACATTGAAAATTTTAGAAATTGAGCATAAAATATAAGCTTTAATAAAGCAAATGAATAAATTGAACCAAATTAATAATTTTTGGCCTTAAGAGTGGAGGAATGAAATTTGGGGCGTCGATTGTAAAGAAATCAAAAATTTAGGATCAAACAATAAATTTCGAGAAGTTTAGAGCCTAAATTAATTGAGCTCGAAAATTTATTGGGAAAGAAATACAGTTTTCGAGATTTGAAGGACCGAAATGAAGAAAGTTAGAAACTTTAAATGCTGAAATGCTATCTCTGGAAATTAAGAGGGTTGAATGTGATAATTTTTGAGAACGACTCTGGGTTTCTGGTGGAAATTCACTGAGAGAGGTTGTTATGAAGGAAATCATGTAATGCTGGTCCCCCGGTGGTCATGAACCCAATCACCCGCCAAAATTTCATCTTGGTAGCGCGAAGATGTATAAGGATCTGTAGCAATTGTATTGGCGGCCGAGCGTGAAGCAAGACATCTTGCGTTTTGTGTCCGAATGTTTGACATGCCAGCAAGTAAGGCAGAGTATCGGAATATGCAGCGCAAGTGTGATAGGATGCAAAACTTAATCCAATCAGATTAAGTATGAAGTGAATGAGGGAGCCTAAACTTTTCAATTATCAAGACAAGACAAATTTTGAGGATGAAATTCTATTTAGGGGGGGGGGGGGGAATTGTAACGCCCGAAAACCAGATCACACTAAGCACGTGCATGCGTGAAATTTATTTGAATTTATAGTCTAGAAGCATGTTTAAGTATTTGCATGGTTAAATGATTATTTAGTCGAATGTTATGAATGTAAACTGTATGCGGCCGAATACGTGATGCACGACAAAGGCGAGAGAATCAGGATGATTTTGATAAAGTTTCTATTTTTAGAAAGTTATAAATAAAAATTTCTATATTTAGAAAGTATAAATTAGGAAAGCGGAAATAAATTTATATTAAGGGACGAATTTAATCAGTAACGAACTTTTACGAAGAAAATTAGTAGTTTCGGGCGTGCGATATTAGAAACGAGTAGCATCAAATATTTTAAATATTGTTGGGACTCTTAGTAAAGATTAATTAAGTATTTAATTAATTGCTTAATTGGGCCTAGAGTAGGAAAGAGTTAATTAAATAATTAGGACCCATCATGTAAATTTAGCCCACTATTAACTTATTTAAAAAAATCCTACCCTACCACAAACTCCTCATTCACGTCTCCCCCATCCATCAGCACACACTTACACACACTAGAGTCCTAGGAGGCCGAAACCTAGAGGAAGCAAGGAAGGAAAAATTCGCATCCCGTTCGTCTCTCGTCGCACCTTCTCTCATATCTAGTAAGAAATAAGGATCAAGGCATGTTTTCAAACCCTTTTTCAAGCACCATTCATTCCATATTATTGCATGTATGCTTATGTGTGTGAAAAATTTATAAAAGTGATTGTTTTTAATCTCATGCATGTGTATCTCTTGTTTCCATAAAAGATTGTTGATGTTTATTGAAAAGTGTTGAGGGAAGGATGCAAACCAAGGCAAACAAGGGCTGGTCTAGATGTTTAGGAAGAGGATTGAAGGGACAAAAGAGGAAACAAACAGCTGCATAGGGCTGTCCAGCCCTGCACGCAAACACGTGCAGGCTGTGAGGGCAAGAGAGGGTGCGGCTTGGGGTTCTATTGGCCATGGTGGCCGCATGGGACCCTAGCCATGGTATTGAAGGAAGGGTAAGGGTCCTAGGAAGGTCTAGGATGGGTTTGGCTAAGGCTTGGACGGGCTGGTTAAGGGCTGGAATTGGAACTCCAGAACTTGCAGTCGTGGGGGCTGTTTTGGTGTGTCATGGTTCTAGGGGCTAAGAGGCTGGTTTAAGGGCTGGTCCAGGCGCTAGCGATGTGCATTAGGGTCCTGGTGACGGGCTGGTGAGAGCCAAGAGTCGAACAAAAGGACTAGTGTTAGAGTAGGTGCACGTCGAGCCAAGTGTTGGCCGAGTGTTCACAATGAAACTCTATGTATAAACAGTCTTTATTTTAATAATATTTGAAATTATTGTTTTGTCACATCTTTATCTGTATACCCATGCTAGTTGCATAGATAAAGTCCTTGAATATACAAATAGTAGAAAGAATATGGGATGCTCATATGATGAGTATCAGGACACTCATATTTGCAATACTGTATATTCTAAACAGTTTCTAGTCGATTCAGCCGCCGCTAAGAAGGATATAGGCCGCTCGAGTTCGAGACTAGTATCTGCGATGTGAGTACCGTGTTTCAATGGTAGGGGACATTGTGATGTCCGAGCATGTAGATAGGTGCTCCTGGTAGAGTGCACTGAACAACCCTCCATATAGGACTTTCCAAGTGGTTCTCACTTATCGAGTGGAAACGTCATAGTTTATGGTTGTACACCATTAGTCCTTATGACCCGGGACAACATTGAGACTCTATATGCTAGCGTTGCACTTTGACTTGTTTACCGACTCTCATGAGTTCATCAGGTGGCAAGGTTGGGTGTTTTGTAGAAACATATAGGAGTCGATGCATTGTAGTCGGGGATTCACCGCTTACCTTCGGGTATGGATATCCTATGTGTATGTAGTATGAAATCTCTGATCAGAGTATGGTGGTAATTATGAAATGGGTTTCATAGATTACACCATCGATGCAACTACGACATGACACATAGTATCGATTCATTGACAACTCTCGATATACCAATGGTTGTCGAATCGATCAGGATATGAGATGAAGGGACCGTACTGTAAGCTAACCATAATTGAATGGTTCTTGCAGGCACTGTCATTTGATACCTAGGGAATCATGTAAGCGATGCTGCTAGGCGTTTAACATGATTGGTTGGGTACTATTAGACTTGAGTTCTGACGTTCTTATTATCAAGGAGTTGATAAGTAAGAATGGAACAATTGGGGTATGTTCAAATAAGGACATGTTTAGTCCGAATCACATGGAGATGTGAACTCACAGCTAGTTGTATCAATGAACCATTGAGGGCCACACAAGTACTAACTTTCTAGATCCCGTTGAGAATTAAAATAATTCAATGTGTTGAATGGCTTACAAAGGAGTTTATAAGCGTAAGGAAAAATAGAAGTATGACTTCTATAAGGGGAATGTGACTTTTAATTTGTGGAAGTGTTCCTAAATTAATATTTGGCCAAATAAATAATGTATTTTAAAATTGTGATTTTCATAAACATTATTATGGACTAAATTAAATTAATTCAAGTGTTGAATTAATTAAACACTAGTGGACCTAGTAGAGTCCAAATAATTAGATTAATTCAAGTGTTGAATTAAGTAAATAACATTGGGCCTTGTAGAACCCAATTGTAAATAATTATTCAATTAGTGGGCTTGAGTTAAATCAAGTAAGTTTAAATGGTCTCAAATATGTTTGAGATATTTAAATAAAAGTCCATGTGCTTTGTAATTGTTACAAACCCAAATAGAATGCATGCATGGGAGGTGAAGGGTTGGAAGACAACTTTTTCAATATCCAAGACATGGCATGCACATGCATAGTCTTACTTTTTCAACAACCAAGAAAACACTCCTGCCTTCTCTACACACTCATGTTGGACGAAATTTCAAGCATTTTTCTCTCCAATTTGGCTTCTTCAATTGTTGAAGATTCCCTACACTTCTCAAAGAAAAATCCTCTTATTTTTCTAGTGCAAAATAAGAGGGGTTCTAGCTTGTTGGTGGTGGGCTTAATTTTTGAGCAAGGAGTGCTCAAAGGAAGCTTGTAGATTGTGTCTACCATTCAAGAGCTTAGTTGTATATCAACTAAGTTGGAGCCATCATCAATCCATTGTGATTGATAGGTAATATTTCTAAACACACTATGAATGTCATTTTCGTGTTTTTCGTATTTGCTACACATTATAGGCTTATGGTGCTCGGTTTTCTTGTTCTTGTTGAAAGTATATGAGGTGCTCGATTTTTGCCTTGAAAAATATTTTTAAAACTTCCGTTGCGCAACCGAGTGCCTTAATCGATCCTCTTTCAGCTAGGACAGCTGCTGGACGTGAGAGAACAGTTGCTGCGCAAGAGACGAGTGCGGAGGGCTGCTGTTGCGAGGGGTCTAGGGCGTGAGGCGTCGGGTCTGTATTGGAAAGGGCCTGTTCATGGTCTTATTTAGTGTCTAAGGAAGGGGTCTAGGTCTTGTTCCGAGGTCGTTATAGTCGTGGTCCAGTCGGGGTCGTAATTTGCCCGAATGTGTCAAAAAAAGGGCGAAGTGAGCCTAGGTTAAATTTTAAATCCTTATTTCGATTTTGGCTTGGGTTTGTGAACTTCCAGCAACTTATATTGAGTCTTAGGATGTTAATAAAGGTCTGGTCTCGGGTTGGTTCGAGTCGGGAGGGTAGTTTGGTCATTTGTTTTACTGGAAAAGCGAAAACGGTGATAAACGATTCATCCGGTAATCGAATTGAGTCATTGTTGAAACATAGGACCTAAGATTAAATTTCCAACAAGCTACTAGATATTTTTGGGTATTTTTAAAGTTTTAAAATCGAGCTGTCTCCTTGAGTCAAAGTCTAGGGTCCTCCGGATACGTATAGCATTGAAACGTGTGCAGTCGGTTCGAGGAAAGTCGAGGGTGGTTTGCAACTTCCTCAAACAATTCCAAATCATGTTAAATGTTAATTTTAGAAGTTTTAAAGTATATGCATGATATATGCTATTTTTAGAAGTTTTAACGTATTTGCATATATGTGCTATTGTTAGCAATTTCGATGTATACGAATGATATAAGCCATTTTTGGGAATATTAAAGAATATGGAAAGTCATGAATGTTTTATGAAATTAAAAGGTAAAGGGAAATATTTTTGAGGAATGTGAATTGATCGTGACGAAAAAGTAGTAAGGGATCCATTGAAAACGTGAACGGTGAAGTTGCAATGACGAAATGGAGTGAACCGTCGAAATCGTGGGCGAGAATCTCAATGATAACTGATCCGTTTAAAACGTGAACGGTGAAGTTATGTTTATGATAGTCAGTGGGATAGTTGAAGACGTGGACGTTGAACCCGGCGGCCTTGTACTATGGTTTATAGATTGATCAATCGAATAAAAGCTGTCACTTTCGAGGAGCGGACTTCACATAAAAAGAAAAATTTTAAAAGGAAAACGTTCATATTTAAGCATTATTTCATGGAAGGTTTCATGATTGTATGGAAAAATCTATTTTTAGTAAAATTAATTTTTATGCATGTGATTGTATAGTTATGTTCTTGCTATATGAGGTTTAAGCATGCTGAGTCATTAGACTCACTAGATTTGAATGGTTGCAGGTGAGGATGATGTTGAGTCTTGAGGTGCGGACTATCGAGTTATCCGGAAGGCGCAGTGCATACCCGAGTACCTAGAAATTCCGCATATTTTAAAGACTTTTGATAATTTTATGGATTATCGCTTTTATTTATAGACTGTTAGGGTGCTAGAATTATTGAGCTAAATTTTAGACTTTTAATGCTTATTTTACTTATTCCGCATGAATGATTATGGATGACATGGAGTTTTGTTTATTTGATTATTTATGCTAGTTTATTTATGATGAAATAGTTATGCATGACTTTACAAAAAAAAACTATTGTAAATTAAAATGAATTCGAAGTTAGGGTCGTTTTAGAAGCTGCGGAGGAGAAGAAAGATTTGGATCAGTAAAGGTGCTTGAAGGCTCTTCAGTCTGTTGATCAGTTGAGATAGTAGATGGTTCTTCAGATAGTTGCTCAGCTGATACGGAGAATGGTTCTTCAGTTGTTTGAACAACTGAAACTGTAACTGGCTCTTCAGCTGGCACCTCTTTAGTTAGTACCTGGTGCAGCTGAGCCTCTTCAGTTGTCTCTAGAACTACCTGTTCAGTCATTGTAGGTGACTGAACTGGCTCTTCGGTTTTTGTAATAACTGACGGTTTAGCCGTGGCAGTCGGCTGAACTGGCTCTTCGTCTGGTTGCAAAATATTCTGTTCAGCTAGTTCATCAGTTGTAAAAAGTTCTTCAACTACTCTTCTAGTACTCAGTTGATTATCAGCGGCAACTGTTTTAATAACTTCGTCGATATTAGCCAAAGATAATTCAGCATCAGAATAAAGTTGAAGTTCCGCAGTAGAAGTTGGAGGAGCTGAAGGAGATGATTCAACATCTTTGGAAATAGGAGCAGTTGCTGGTTCAGTTGGTGCAGCAAGTGGTTCTTTGGATTGCTCTTGATCTAGAACTGATTGATCAGTTGGTTCCTCAGATGATGGACTTTGATCATTTGCTGGGATGATTAACTCCTGATCCATTTCCCAACTCTTTATCTTCATTTGTAGTGATCGAAGATCTGTGTCCAGTTAATCGTGCACTGCTTTGTCATTGAAAGCGGTAGGGCTAGTTGGATCAAATTTTTGGCGTAGCTCAGTGATAAGTTGAGCAAGCTTCTTGACACGCACGAGATCAAAGAAGTAATTCTTCCTTTGTAGTGCTTGAACGATTGAAGTAGCTTTGACCACTCTCAGAACCACATTTTCCAGAGCAACAAATTTCTTCAGCACCTTCTTGTTTTGCAACTTTTTGAAAAAAATTTATTTCGAAATCTGACCCACTCATCGTAAGTCTTCATCTTTGAGTTGGCAAACTCATTGACCTCGTTCCAAATCAGGTCAATGTGAGTTTGAATTGAGTTTGTTGGTCCGGAGCTCTTCAAGTAACTTGCCCTTTCCTTTTGGGTAAGTTAGGTCATGAGTGATACTCAGACCTGATATTATTGCATCAAATTTTTCTCTGATCACTACTCCTTTAGGCCTTGCAAACGACAAAGTAGAAGGAGCAACAATGGAGATTAACCGAGCTTTGACTCCTTTTGATTTAGGCTTATCACCAGATTTGGTGATAATTTTCTCGGATGGAGCAGTTGTAAGAGGTAACTGAACCTCAGTTGAAATCTTAGTTGCAACCGCCCTCAGCGGTGTAGCCATGATTGGCTGTTCGGCTCCAGATTGCAGTCTTTTAGTTGGAATGGTTACAAGCACAGCTGCTGGTCTGGTCTTCAGAGTTCTTGGCTTCTTGGAGATTTTGGGAGAGGGAGTCTTCTCAGAATCAGATTCACTGACAATCAGTTTGTGTTTGATTGTCTTCTTCTAAACTAGCTTCTTGGTCTTTTTAACTTATTTGGGAGCCTCCTACGTCCCAATCTCCTTTTTTACTTTAATGAACTATTGAGGAGAGATGTCCAGTTTCAGCTTCGGTAGCTAAACACTCTTGACATTGAAAATCTTGAATTTGGATAACCTCTTAGAGGAGTCATCCACCAAACCCTTGCTTTTTATCAAATAACTGAGCTGCACTACATATCTCTTTGATTGTTTTGAAGACTGAAACATGTTCTTCAGAAGGTTGAAGATGATACCTTTCCATTTTAGTCTTTTTCCAGTCATGATAGCTGTCATGATTTGAAATTTCTCCAGGGTAAGAGCAGCAAAGGATCCTGACTTGGCAAGTAGCCATTTGGCCACGATATCAGCCAATAACTGGATTTCTGGTTTCAACTCTTTCTTGGGATCGAAAACTTTGATCTTCCGTCCATCAGCAGATAGTTGAGTCTGCATTTCTTCAACATCAGAAGTTTTCATCTCAGAGATATTTGCTAGCCCATCAGTAGGTAGCTGAAAGAGGTTGCTGAAGGAGTCTTCATCAATTATCAGCAGCTGATTGCTGATGGTAGTAGAGATGTTGCCATCAACAGAGATAAATCCATTTTCATAAAGATCTTGAATCTCCTTTGGATAAATATCTTGAGAAGATAATCCCAGAAAAGTCTTCAATCCAGCAGCTTCTAGTTTTTGAAACATATTCTTGATATCCTCGTCCTGGACAAACATGACTGAAGCAAAGTTGATAGCCATAACGTTCAGAATGAAAGCTGGTACTTGGTTTGCCATTTGCTGAATGTTTGGTTATCTGTGAGAAAGAAAGCACTGTGTATTGTTTTGCTTGGTAGACTGAAATGCTCGAAAAGAAGAACTGAAATGGAGCGGGGACAAGTACATATGTATGTGACTGTTCAAATTTTTGGACACGTGTCAGTCCAAGATAATTTGGATAAAAGCATGTATTCGTGTGGTGAAAACATGTGTAGAATATAAACAGACTACGTGGGTCCACGTTTCAAAATACTATTCATTGAAAGACATCAATTAAATGCGTACTTATCAGTCACATCACTTATTATGGAATATTTATCGATTAATTAGTTAACTTACTGGAGAAAATCAGTTAGGTCAGCAACTGAGCGATCAGTTGAAATCTGATTCAGTTCAGTTGAAGACCAACTAACTATTATCTTCTCAGTTAACCATTTATATCCAATATTCCCCCTCAATAAATGCATATAAATAAAAGAAAGGATAAGAGATGCTTAGTCTGATAAGTCAAAGGATTTCAGTTGACTAGTGTCTCTCCGTCTTATTCTATTTCTTTAATAACAGTCTGTCTATAAATAAGAGCAAAGTCATCAGATAATAACAGTTTTAAAGATTGATGGATAGTTCACGCAGTTCCAACGTCCCTGTTTCTGCATCAACACTCCGCCGTTTGGAGAGTTTGAAGAACACTATCGAGGAACTTGTCTGGTTAAAGGTGATGTCCACTTGGACCAAAGTACACGAACTCCAGACCATTCAACGCGATTGATTAGTTGCTACTGACAAGCAGAGAGCAACTACAAGAAAGTATAAGAGGCGTCTTGAAGACATCCATACTTCCGATCTTGTCACTGATGAATGTCTTATCCATCTGATGCTTATGAAAGAGTGGAATGAGCTGGAAAGGATCTCTTTTCCGAAGGCTTCAGAAGAATTAACTGTCATGAATTGTATAACTCGTTGTCTTTTTGGCAAGATGCCACTAAAAGAGAACCGAATCGTGTAACCTGGATGAGATTTTATCAATAAAATAGTTGTTTCGATTCATTGCTCTTTCCTTTTCTGCATTATGGACTGATATCAGTTGACAAACAGTTAACTAACTGATAATGAATAACTGAATAGTTATTAACTGATATAAGACTAACTGAACAAAGATTAACAAAAACTAACATAACAACATTATCGTTGATATAATTAAGACAAATCAATTAAACAAAAATATTGCGAAAAATGAGAAAACTTAGTCTCTGGTAAAGGTTTGGTGAAGATGTCAGCTGCTTGTTGTTCAGTTGGTATGTATTCCAGCCTTATTGCTTTCTTCAGAGTATGATCTCTGATGAAGTGACGCCTTACATCGATATGCTTGGTCCTTGAGTGAAGAAATGGATTGTAAGTTATTGCAATCATGGTTGTATTATCACAAAAGATTGGTGATTCTTTTGCAATGACTCCATAGTATTTCAGTTGTTGTTGAATCCAGAGTAGTTGGGCACAGCAACTTCCAGCAGCAAGATATTCTGCTTCAGTTGTTGAATTTGCTATGGATGTTTGCTTCTTGCTGAGCCATGAAATCAGTCTGTCTCCTAGAAAATGACATGATCCACTGGTGCTTTTACGATCTAGCTTACATCCAGCATAATCTGCATCTGAATATCCAACTAAATTGAAAAAGAAGAGTCCTTAGCATACCATAAGCCCACATTTTGTGTGCCTTTATGATATTTTAAAATACGTTTGGCAGCTGAAAACTGCGATTGCTTAGAATCTGCCTGAAATCTAGCACACATACAAACAACAAATACTATATCAGGATGACTAGCAGTTAGGTACACTAATAAACCTATTAAACCTATGTAAAGTGTCGTCTCAATTGATATTCTCCCTTGATCATTGTCTAGTTTGATTGATGAATTCATGGGAGTACTAGCAGCTGAACATGTTTCCATGCCAAATTTCTTAAGCAATTCCTTCGTATATTTGGTCTGACTGATAAAAGTACCAGTTTCCAGTTGCTTCACTTGCAGACCGAGGAAAAATGTCATTTCACCCATCATACTCATTTCGAATTTTTCCTGCATTAACTTGGCAAATTTCTCACGTAATTTGAGGTTAATTGACCCAAAAATTATATCATCAACATATATTTGCACAAGTAAAATATGATCATTCTTTGAAAATTTCAACAGGGCCTTATTAGCTGATCCAATAGTAAAATAATGATCAGTTAGGAATTTTGAAAGAGTTTCATACCAAGCTCTTGGAGCTTGTTTGAGACCATATAAGGCTTTGTTCAAATGATAAACATGATCAGGAAGAGAATGATTGATAAAATCTGATGGTTGTTCAACATATACTTCTTTGTGCAATTGACCATTCAGAAATGCACTCTTCACGTCCATCTGGTGGACTTTAAAGTTCTTGAAAGAGGCATAGGCAATGAACATTCTGATTGCTTCCAGCCTTGTAACTGGTGCATAAGTTTCATCGTAATCTATTCCTTCTTCTTGCCTATATCCTTGTGCTACATGCCTCGCTTTTTTGCGCACAACTGAACCATATTAGTTCAGTTTGTTCCTGTCGACCCACTTTGTACCTATAATAGTTTTAGAAAATGGTCTTTGAACTAAGTTCCAGATATTGTTATGGGTAAACTGATTTAGCTCTTCTTGCATAGCATTTACACAGTTAGGATCAGCAAGAGCTTCATCAGTTTTCTTAGGTTCCAGTTGGGAAACGAAAGCTGAAAGAATAAATAAATTAAACATTTGATTCCGAGTTCTTATCAGATCAGATGGATTACCTATCACCAATTCTGGAGGATGTGATTTCTTTCATCTGTACTCAGCATTTGTTGCGTCCATTACAGCAACTGCTTCAGTTGGCAAGTGAATATTTTCTTCAGTTTCAGTTGCTGCTGCTTCAGGTGGTAGCTGAGTATTTTCATTTTGCTCCACCAACTAATTATCAGTAGTAATTTCTTGTTCAACTTATTGATCCAACACTTCTGGTTCTGGTGTTTGAAGGATATTTCGATTAATGTGATTCTCTTTTTCATTATCATCATCCAAACTAATATCTGTAAAGCGATCAACTAGCTCAAATGGATCAGTTGGCTTATCAGTTAGCACAGATTCATCAAATACTACATGAATAGAATCTTCTACATTCAAAGTGCATTTGTTAAAAACTCTGTAAGCTTTACTAACTGATGTGATTTCTCGTACGAAAAAAAAGGCAAACACGATTAAAATCGAATCGCGTCCTCAATTCAAATATGAACAAGGATCGTTGTGTTGTCTCGACCTTTTTATTCAAGGAAATGCGCGATCTTCACCCTTAAACTACGTGGTTTAGTAATAAACGATCACAAAAGAACAACCGATACTCAGACGAACTTTCAAAGAACTCGTCTTTGACAATCCGCGTAAAAAACGATCGAGAAACGCCACAAAGTTAAAACTTTAATAAGTTTGATTTTTGCACAAAGCTAAAAGCCTTGAAAATTTTGAGAGAAAAACTCAAAAGTTTGATAAACTATCAATAATAATCTGAAAAGTGTATAAAATTTCGTCCATATATGATTTACAAATCAAAAAGATACTCAAAATCTAATTGCCAAAATAATTAAAACTCTAACTAGGAAAGTCTCTAAATCTGTAATTTGCGCCGTGCGCATATGCGTGCCCAATACCCGCGCATATGCGCGGAAGTCATTGTTTGTGTGTTTGAACCCGTGCCTCTGAAAATCCTTCGTGTGCGCATATGCGCGCCTCGTCTAGCGCATGTGCGCGATACTTTCTGTTTTGCTGTCTTCGGTGGGCACTTCTCGCGCAGATGCGCGGCATACATCGCGCATGTGCGCGAGGCTCTCTGTCTCGCTTTGTGTTTCGCTGTGCGTGGGCGTTCGGAAATTTTCATCATTTATTGCTTGAATCATGTTCCAATGACTCCAAACGACTCCCAAACAAGATCCCATGCTTTCCACGCCTTCCTCGGAGCTTGGGCCTACCATGATCGCATCATCTTCCCCTTCTTTAAAAGGATTTGTCATCAAATCTTTGCTACATACACACAAATGAAACAAGTTAGTAATAACAATGATTATATGACTAACATGCTTACCTTTAAACTCAAGTTTGTAGGTGCTATCGCCCACGTGCTCCTTCAACACTTTGAACTCTAACTCCAAGGTTGCCTTCACTATCAACTCACTAACCTCAACATACACCAAATAATAAATGACACCAAATGATAAAATGTGTTTAAGTATTACAAATATCAGATTCCTCCCCTTCTTAGTCCTAGTTAACAAAAAAATAAAATCCATACACGTGTACAACCATAGTTCACTAGGACTAAAGACTACTATATGCAAGACATAAGAATCAAGCTTAGATGCATTTTCCCTACATGCAATGCATGTTTCACAATTCTACTCAATATGCTCCTTCATATGAAACCAACACATATAATCATGCATTATGCAAATTATCAAACCACCAAAATATACATCATGTAAATAGGGCACACTAAACGTACTATCCATGCAATCATTTATCACCTCAAAAGAATTTAAGTCTAATGCATATAAATTTTTGTAGCCAACAACTCCCACAAATTTAGCAACTCGTGAGACATCAAAAGCAACAATTTTAAAATCAATGCATGAAATTTCTCATAACTCTCACACCCATAAAAATTAGAGACAAAAGTGAGGATACGATCACCTATCCTAAAATCATCATTTCCAACATTTCCTCTAAAATCTTGTAAACAAAACAACAAAATTATAAGGTAAGGAAGCAAATCATACCTCACAGTTTTTGCGTTGGCAACTAACCTTACTTCATTGCGATTGCACTTGTATTCTTGCGGCTGAAACCTTTGGGTTCTCCCTTCAACAAAACTAGTTTGTCTTCTCGTCAAGACAACTCCAAAATCCTTCAAATAAGAAAATAGCAATGCTCGGGATTGAACCGGCTATACCATCACAATATGGATAAACCACTTTGTACAAAGGTACATGAAAGGGTTTATGCAAAAACAAACAATTCTCGACCTCACTCTTTTGGGCCATCAAATTATTTTTCTTTTTCCTTCCTTTGGCCTCTTTTTCTTTTTCTTTCCTCTCATCATTTTCTTATCTTTTTCTTTCTATGGTCATCTCACTCTTTTGTTCGCTCTTTCTTTCAACCATATATTTTTCTTTTTCTAAGGCCATATCACTTTTTGTACGCTCTTTTTTTTCGGCCTCATCTCTGTTTTTTTCTTTAATTGGTCCTCCAATATTTTTTTTGGGGACAAGGGAAGTAATACAATTGGCTCCTCTTTTAGGACAAATGATACCTATTTTTGAAATCATCATGTGTCATTTTCCTATCGTATTGCCAAGGTCTACCCAACAAGATATGACAAGCATGCATTGGCACCACATCACACAATACCTCATCAACATACTTACCAATTGAAAACGCAACTAAAACTTGCCTTTTTACTTTCACCTCGGCACAGTCATTCAATCATTGTAGCCTATAAGGTTGAGGATATTTTAAGTAGGTAAATTTAACTTATCCACCATCTCACAACTAGCTACATTGGTACAACTCCCTCCATCTATAATAACATTGCAAACCTTTTTGTTTACAAAGTATCTAGTATGGAAAAAGTTCCCCCTCTGAGTGGTCTCTTCCTCGTCTTGGGTACTCATGATACGCTTAGTCACTAATGCCTCACCTACAACCGCCTCATATCCCTCATCAGGATCCTCCAACTCAGGCATCTTATCATCATCTCCATCACTTTGAAAATCATAATCCCATAAGCATTCATTATCATTACCCTCTTGTTAAGACATTGGCTAGCGATATGGCCAACTCCTTGACACCTAAAACATTTGATATCTCTAGAACGATTAATAGGAGTTTCAGATTTACCTTGCACTCCTTGTTTAGTTGTCTCTCGCTTAACTTCTGCTTTGGGCTTTGCCATCTCATTGCCTTCTTCACGTGTAATAACATTGGAACGCCAAGTTGTTGATGCACTCCCCACTTGAGTGGTGCGACCACCTCCTCTCCTCTTGAGTTGCTGCTCTACCTTTACCGCCATTTGCACCATCTCATCTATGTCCAAGTAGTGCCTAAGCTCCACTTGATCTTGAATATCCCTGTTCAAGCCACAAAGAAATCATGCCATCGTCGCCTCACTATCCTCATCAATATTTGTCCTAATCATGACTACTTCCAACTCCTTATAATAGTCCTCGACACTCCTCGTACCGTGCTTCAAACTCTGCATGTGACACCCTAAACACAAAGATGCATAAATGCATTTTAAAGTTTATTAGTATAATTAAATCTTATTATTTTCATTTTAGAATTTTTACCACATTATTTTTCGGCAAAAATTTTATTTGTCCAAAGTATCTAGAAATAAAATAAAATACATCACAATACACTTAAAAATTCATCAAGTACTATAAGGTTCTCATTCAAAGACCAAATACCCAAAATATAATAAAATATTATAATTAAGCTCAAATGTAAGATAATTTATAATTAGGTTCAATGTATATACTCATTAAGTTCAATGTAAGATAATTTATAATTAGGTTCAATGTATATAATCATTAGGTTCAATGTAAGATATGTTATAATTAGATTCAATGTATATAATCATTAAATACATTGTATTCTAATTAAGTACAAAGTATTTAAATGTATGTAAGTATATAATAATATTAAGTTTGGATAAATATTAACCTTTTCATTTAATAATTTTCAAACAATTAATATGGATAACTATGGGTTCACGGCTATATATGTATCTAAATGCTCTTATCAATTCACAAATCTACCGAGAGATAAGAAGAAAGACACGGAGGAAGGAAGAACAAGGAAGGAGGAAAAGAGAAGAAAATAGAAGAAATATCTATTCCCCTTTGCAAAAAATTCCAATAAATCACCAACTATTCACCACTTCTCTTAAAGCAATATAGCACTGGAGGTGATGTAAAAGGGAGCGATCAAGAACAAGAAAATCAAACCAAGATATCCCGAAAAATGGCAACGAAATCCCGTTTCAAGCTAGGTACTTTGCGCTCATTTTTCTCATAGCTACACACCAAACTAGAGGTTGACTTGAACACAAAAGTTGTACCCCTTCTTGCATAGATAAGGCACGTACCGTCTGTCGTCCCAAAATATTGCCGGATCTGTCGGCGCGTGTACCGTATCCCCATTTTTCCCTTAACCAAACCTTCCTGGTGATGTTTCCGACTTTTTGGCCAACTTTCGTAATGTTTAGAGATATCTTCTAATTAATATGAATTTTGCGAACTTAAGTAAAATCAACCGAGTTAAATTTTGAACAAAAATAACTTTGAAATGATCAGCTATTTACTTAAAACTCCTACATATAAATATCATTCATCATATATTTTTAGGACTTGCTCCCACAATTCGGATTACTAATCAAGCCTAAACTGTAAGTTATCAAGTGAGGAAATTACAATTCATTCTTCTATTAAAGCCTTTGGCATTTGGCCTGGAAATTGCAATAGCATTTATTTAATGTTCAAATATCATCCACTGTTCATTTCGATTACTGATATATTTTCTTGCATATTTATGAATGGATTGATATACCATTAATGAATGGAGTCATAAACAACGGATTTCGATCCGAAAATTGAGTCCACTGGACAACGTGGCTTTGGCCCGGAAAATGAGTCCAATGAACAACGGGTCAAAAGTCCCGGGTATATGGTTCATCTGAACAACGCACACCGAATATTTCGGTCCGGAGAATAGTTCACTCTGCTCGTAAAAAGTGCTCATTTAGAGCCACCAATGTTAATTTATGAAATTTTCATTTATCAATTATTCCATTACACAACATTCGTAACATCTAAATTGTTATTCCCATTAATTCATGCATAATTATAATGAAGCGCTATTTTAATTTATTTAAAAGCTATATACTAATTTAAACTCACTAAGTCCTCAAAGACTTAACCCTCTATTTCTTTTCATCTATTGTAATTTTCAGACACAAGAAACCCAGAATTGGAACAGGAGGAAAATAACTGAAGCTGAAATAAGAGCATTTGAAAGTTGGGATGATTTGTGTATAAATAAATGTTAAGCTTCCGGTGTAAAATAATTGTACATATTTGAAATAAAAATGTAAATGTTTGTATATAATCTTTTAATGATAGTAGAAAATATTTAAATTTTTATCTACAATGTCTTTTTTTATAATAATAATGGTAAAAATAAAGATAGCAGTTCAATAAAAAAAGATTGTAGAAAATGTGGCACTTAATAAGGGAATAATTATGAATTCCTAAACCGGGCATCACACTGCAATTTCTTAAACATCTCCTTATAGTAGTGGTTGGGCACAAACCTCTTTCTCATGACTCTCTTCATCTCATCCTAAGTTTCTATAGGTCTCTCATTGCATCTTCTCTTAGTGGCCAATAATTGATCCTACCAAATAAGTGCATAATCTACAAACTCAACCACTGCCAACCTAACCTTTTTGAGTTCGGAGTATTGGTGACAATTGAAAACAAACTCAACTCGCTTCTCCCATTCTAAATAAGCCTCTGGGTCAGACTTACCATGGAATGATGGAATTTTCATCTTAATCCTACCCATATTACCATCTTCCCTATCATCGTATCTACCTCGTACGACTCCTCTTCTTCCTCTATAAAATCCTCTACCTCGTCTGTTCCTACCCCAATTTTCATTTTGGCTCTCCTCGTCTCCTTCCAAATCATAATCTTCCTCTTCTTCTCCTCTACTCAAATCTTTACGCTTAGACTTATCCCCACTAGTACTAACTTCAAGCATACTCATCCTCTCATGTAACGGCTCCAATTCAACCCTCATCATCCTAGTGAAATGTCCAAACAATGGCTCGTTTTGAACTTTAGATAATTCTTGGTTCGAACTATCTCCTACCTCTCTCTCCATTTTACTTTCGGACTTGTACCTGCAAGAAACGTTAGTAGAAATAAAAGATATTTCTCACCCAAATCCTTACGGTCACTCCAAAGAAAATGCACTTGTCTCTCCTCTCTATTTTTTTTCTCACTACAAATACTCACCGGTCACTCCAAGGAAATAAAGTTCGTACTCAAGTTTTCACTCGAATTTGATAGTTCTCTCGAAAGTGTACTCAAGCTTTGTATTTGTATATATCAAACAATCAAGTTCAACTTGTGAACAAATGTGATCGACTCACTTGGACTGCGTACACAAGCAATTTGAAATTTATATAATTTTTTTGACTGTGAGAGACAATTGAATATGACTCTCCAAAGGAAATAGAACAAAATACCAAAACAAAATAATGGTGAATTTTTGTATTTTTTAAAATTTTTTTCTTGACTTGAAAATCACCAAGAAAAATAATCACAAAATTTCGAGAATCACAGATTCACGAAAAGACGAAGAACAATAAAACAAAAATAGATCTGGAAATGAACGAAGAAATAACATAGATTTGAAAATTTAAGAACAAGATAAACTTACTTGAGTTCAATGAACCAAAGCTTTGATACCAAATGATGTGATTCCTCATACGAAAAGAAAGGCAAACATGATTAAAGTCGAATCGCGTCCTCAATTCAAATACGAACAAGGATCGTTGGGTTGTCCCGACCTTTGGATTCAAGAAAATGCGCGATCTTCACTCCTAAACTACGTGGTTTAGTAATAAATGATCACAAAAAAACAACCGATACTCAGACGAACCTTCAAAAAACTCGTCTTTGACAATCCTCGTAAGAAACGATTGACAAACGCCACAAAGTTAAAACTTTGATAAGTTTGATTTTTGCACAAATCTAAAGCCATGAAAAGTTTGAGAGAAAAACTCAAAAGTTTGATAAACTATCAATAATAATCTGAAAAGTGTGTAAAATTTTGTCCTTATAAGATTTACAAATAAAAAAATACTCAAAATCTAATTGTCAAAATAATTAAAACTCTAACCAGGAAAGTCTCTAAATCTGTAATTTGCGCCGCGCGCATATGAGCGCCCAATACCTGCGCATATGCGCGGAAGTCACTGTCTGTGTGTTTGAACAATTTTTCCTCGCGCGCACGTGTGCACACTAGTTCAGCGCATATGCGCAGGGTCCTCTGTTCCGTGCCTCTGAAAATCCTTCGTGCGCGCACTCGTCTATCGCATGTGCGCGATACCTTCTGTTTTGTTGTCTTCAATGGGCAATTCTCGCGCATATGCGCGAAGGCTCTCTATCTCACGTTTTGTTTCGCTGTGCGCGGGCGTTTGGAAATTTTAATTATTTATCGCTTGAATCATGTTCCAAATGGCTCCCAAACAAGATCCCATGCTTTCCACGCCTTCCTCGGAGCTTGGGCCTACCATGATCGTATCACTAACTGAAGAGTATCCAAGAAATATTCTCTCTGCTGATTTAACATCAAAAGCTTTTAAATGATTTTTGTCATTATCAAGAATAAAACATGAAATAACCCCCTCTCATGACATTTAAATTTAAAAAGAAAAACATACGCGGAAGCATTTGAAATTAAACGGGAAAGAACATTAAATCATTTACATGATAAGCATTTTCAAAATTCGTTTACATAAACATTCATTTTTAAATCCTTCAAAAGAAAACCAAAAGTCAACATCATTAACCCCATAATTTCCAATCTAAAAGTTTCATAACAAAAGTTCAACAGTTTCCCTTCCATACCTATATGACTTCTACCTCCTCGGACAATCCGCTTCAATCCTTTTTATCACCTGCATCACATGACATTAACTGGAATGAGATAAAACTCAGTAAGCAGAAAGCTGTACATAACAAATAATACATAGGCTTGGCTTGGAATATGACTATAGCAATGTCAATGAACAATGAATCAATGGAAATAAACAATGAATAATACCATCTTCAATGAACAATAGATAACAAAGCAGTATAGACGTTATTTCATGACATGAATTAAAGGAAAGGAAATGATAGCCTGTGACCTGTGACCTGTGGATAGTATCTCTTTGATATATAAATATATCAAAACTGTGAGAGATACTCATAATCATGTGATTGGCCAATGACATGCATGAATTACTATCATTCCTTGGCTTTAATCATAGGGAACTTCATTTGGGCATTTTAACAAATACTTGATAGGCAACAATAAAGTACTAGCTCCTTATCAATGAATTCAATGGTATTCTTGGCTCAATGAACAAATAACAATACATACATCAATAATCTAACAATGGAAGGAGCAAGACATCAATAAACATGACTTATATACATATATATCATGTGAGCACTTGAAAGGAAGCTTCTACTTACAACCACAAGCACAATGGATGCTAATGTAACCTTGATTGAATTCCTACATCAATAAACACAATAATAACCAACAATTATCAACATGAATTCAAGAAATCAACAATTCAACTTAACCCTTCCTTACTTCAAACCCTCCCAACTCCAAGAATACAAAAGTTCATATCTTATAGCTTGAAATCTAATATAGGAGACTCTAAAATCCAACTATAAACCTTGCAATTGGAGTAGAGAATGAAAGAGAGTAAATCTTGAAGGGAAAAGAGCTAGGAACGATCCAAGGAAAAAGAAGAAATGAGAAGTAAGTAGAATAGTTTAGAAACTGGATTAAAAGCCTATAAATACACAAAAAAACGTGTTTTCTACGCCATAGACACGGACCCCGTGCCCTCTCCGTGTAGAGGTCCGTGTGCACACGGGAAATCACTCATTTTGCATGGCAATACCCGGATCTCGTGTAGGGGTCCGTGTAGAGGTCCGTGTACCCTCTACCAAGGGCCAAAACTGCATTTTTTCTTCCGAATTAGCCAAAGTGTTAAACATGAAAGTTGTAGTCCTATGTGTTTTCTTGCATCTCCAATTAACCTCATGTCATTTGAAGGTTTGAGTAAAAAGTTATGCTCATTCTCCCAACATGTGTCAGTGCAGGAACAACGAAACAAACGACACACTTCGGGCCACTTTTGGCTCGTCTTTCCTAATGATTTGAACAAAACTCAAAACATTAAAGTTATAGCCTTATACCTTATCTTTCCAATGAAATTGGCCTCACATCAATTGGAGCAATAAACAAAACATTATACTAAAAACCACAACAACTGCCACATTTTTCATACCATTTCTGCACTTCCATTTCCTATTTGGCTCAAAATCAACTTTCTATTCTACCCATGCATTTCTTTAATCATCACCAACTATGAACATAATACCAAAACAATAACCATAAACAATGACCATATTTTAACCATTCCAATAAACATAACCATTACACATAATCTGAACCATCAAACCATATGAAATATCCATTACCATAATAAACCATAAATATCCAATAACCATATCTCCTAAACACCCAACCAAAAATAATATCATAAACAATAAAATGCTAAAAGGTTGGGATATTACAATCTCCCCTCCTTATAAAAATTTCGTCCCCGAAATTTGCTTACCGTCAAATAAATTCGGATAACGATGTTTCATCTCCTCTTCCGGTTCCCACGTGGCCTCTTCAATCACATGATTTCTCCAAAGAACTTTGACAATACCAATCTCTTTGTTCCTTAACACTTTAACCTTGCGATCAAGAATTTGAACCGACACTTCCTCGTAGCTTAATTTAGGCAAAAGATACAATGATTCGTACCAAAGAACATGAGATGGATTAGAGAGGTACTTACGTAGCATTGAAACATGAAATACGTTATGAACTCGATCCAAGTCTGGTGGCAATGCAAGACGATAGGCTCGGTCTCCAATCTTATCAAGAATCTCTAACGGTCCAATGTATCGAGGACTTAACTCGCCTTTCTTTCTAAATCACATAACTCTCTTAAGAGGAGCTATTTTGATAAATACATGATCACCAACCTCGAATGCCAAAGGCCGCCGACGAACATCAGCATAACTCTTCTGTCTAGACTGAGCTGTCTTCATTCTTTCTTGGATCAAGGCCACAACATCTACTGTCTGTTGAACCAACTCCGGGCCCAACATCTTTCTTTCACCTACCTCTTCCCAATACAAAGGAGAGCGGAACTTTCTTCCGTATAAAGCTTCATAAGGTGCCATGCCGATTGAAGACTGGAAACTGTTATTAAATAAGAACTCTACCAAAGGCAACTTAGAATCCCAACTTCATGGGAAATCAATCGTACAAGCCCTTAGCATATCTTCAAGAATTTGGATAACCCTTTCTGATTGACCGTCACTTTGAGGATGATACGCGGTGCTAAAAGCCAATTTCGTTCCCAAAGCTCGATGCAAACTCTTCCAAAAACTCGGATGTAAACCTTGGATCACGATCTGAAACTATCGTCACCGGTATCCCATGAAGTCTCACAATCTCTTGAATATACGCCTCAGCATATTGATTCATAGAATAAGTCATCTTGACAGGAAGAAATGTGATGACTTAGTCAATCGATCCACGATCACCCAAATAGAATTGAAGCCTTTCTGAGTCCTTGGCAACCCAACAACAAAATCCATAGTTATATGCTCCCATTTCCATTGCGGTATAGGCAAGGATTGCAACAATCCCGCCGGTCTCTGGTGCTCAATCTTAACCTGATGACAGGTTAGACATTCAGAAACAAATAACATGATATCTTTCTTCATACCTTGCCATCAGTAAAGACGTCGAAGATCTTGGTACATCTTGGTACTACCGGGATGTACAGAATATGGCGCTGTATGAGCTTCAAGAAGTACCTCTTTTCGAATGTCATCACCCATAGGAACACATATCCTGCCTCGAAAGGTCAGTAACCCATCACAATTTGACCCAAATTCAGAAACTCCTGTCAGATCACTTTTCATCTTCAACTCTAATAACTGAGCATCCGGCTGTTGTCCCTTCAAAATTCGATCAAATAAAGTTGAGTGGAGAACTAGAGCAGACAATCGAGCAACTGTACCTGAAGATACCAAATTTTTCTCATTTCTTTGCAAATCAAGCAGCAAAGGTTTAGAAATCATGGAACCCAATAAAGAACTCGATTTGCGACTCAAAGCATCCGCAACCACATTAGCTTTTCCAGGATGATAGCTAATGGTGCAATCGTAGTCTTTCACCAGTTCTAACCATCTTCGCTGCCGCATATTCAAATCCTTCTGCGAAAACAAATAACTCAAACTTTTGTGATCTGTAAATATTTCACATTTTTACCATATAGATAATGCCGCCAAATCTTTAAAGCAAAAACCACCGCCGCCAACTCCACACAATCAATCATCGCACGATACGCAGATAACCAATCCATACCCAATATAACATCGAATGCAACCATCGGAATAACAATAAGATCAGCAAACAACAATCTCGTACCCATCTGTACGGGACATGCCTTAAAAATACTAGTAGGACAAATCTCATCACTAGAAGGCAACATAATAGTGAAGTACAATGGCATAACAGTAGGTTCCACAGATATAAAATGCATAAACACTTCAGACATAAAAGAATGGGTTGCACCAGTGTCAATCAATGTAATTGCTTCTTTGTCATAGATTAAAATATTACCTGATATCACAGAAGAATCAGGATTAACACTTTCCTTCGTCATAGCAAAAATTCTGCCCTGGACTTTTCTTTTGCCTGAGGAGAGAGGACATTTCAGTGCCGTGTGCCCCATCTCCTTGCATCTAAAACATCGTCCACTACCCACCAAACACTCACCCTTGTGTGGCTTTCCACACTTAGGACATACCGGTCGTTCAGTATCAAAAGAAGGCACAGGAGGTTTAGAGCGTTGCTCCATCTTACCCTTACCTTTGTGGCCACCACGAACATTTGCATTTGCACCTTGTCCTCTAGCATGGAAAGCTTGCCTTCTTAATTGCCTCTCTTTCTCAATTTCTTGCTCATCATGTTCCGCAAGCAAAGCTCTCTCCACGATATCTTGATACGTGACTACCTTGGAAATATTCACATCTCTTCGAATTTCTGGCTTCAACCCACGAAGGAAGTGTTCTCCTTTATCTTTATCGTTCTCAGCAATAAAAGGAACAAAGACACATCCTTCTTCAAACTTCAACGTATATTCAGTCACAGACAAAGCATCTTGCTTCAATTCCAGAAATTCCTTCACCTTCTTGGCTTTTACTTCTCGTGAAAAGTATTTGACGTAAAATAACTCCTTAAACTCGTTCCACTTCAGTTCACGAACATTGACAGTAACTTTGGTGGCTTCCCACCAAATACGAGCAGCTTTGACCAACATAAACGCAGCACAACTAACCTTTTCTTGATCAGTGAACTTCAAGTAATCGAAGATGGCCTCCAATTACTTGACCCATTCAAGAGCCACTAGTGGATCAGGACCACCAATAAAATCAGGAGGGTTCATACGCCTGAAACGATCGTAAGCACCATCTTCAAAACTTTCCATTGTGTCTTGAACTCTTTCACGACCACGACCCTGAGTCGAGGTGTGCATGCTCAATAACTGTTGGATTTGCTCACCATGTACTTTTGCTTGCTCCTTCAATAACTTACTGAATTCACCTACAACTTTCACAGTCTTATCGGTCGTAGAGGTCCTATCATCCCCTTCCATATTCTTTCTCTTAAGAGGCATATCCTACAGATATGCTCACTTTAACATAGATAGGAAGGAAGAGTACATCAATGGCAATGAAATGGAATCAATTCTCAATGTTAAAATCAATAGATGCAGGATCAAAAACATACCAAATTGTCCTAGGTAGAAGAAGTCATATAAGGTCCAAAGAACTTTCGCTCTGATACCAATTGAAACAACCCCCTCTCATGACATTTAAATTTAAAAAGAAAAACATACGCGAAAGCATTTGAAATTAAACGGGAAAGAACATTAAATCATTTACATCATAAGCATTTTCAAAATTCGTTTACATAAACATTCACTTTTAAATCCTTCAAAAGAAAACCAAAAGTCAACATCATTAACCCCATAATTTCCAATCTAAAAGTTTCATAACAGAAGTTCAAAAGTTTCCCTTCCATAGCTATATGACTTCTTCCTCCTCGGACAATCCGCTTCAATCCTTTTTATCACCTGCATCACATGACATTAACTGGAATGAGATAAAACTCAGTAAGCAGAAAGCTGTACATAACAAATAATACATAGGCTTGGCTTGGAATATGGCTATAGCAATGGCAATGAACAATGAATCAATGGAAATAAACAATGAATAATACCATCTTCAATGAACAATAGATAACAAAGCAGTATAGATGGTATTTCATGACATGAATTAATGAAAAGGAAATGATAGCCTGTGACCTGTGACCTGTGGATAGTATCTCTTTGATATATAAATATATCAAAACTGTGAGAGATACTCATAATCATGTGATTGGCCAATGACATGCATGAATTACTATCATTCCTTGGCTTTAATCATAGGGAACTTCATTTGGGCATTTTAACAAATACTTGGTAGGCAACAATAAAGTACTAGCTCCTTATCAATGAATTCAATGGTATTTTTGGCACAATGAACAAATAACAATACATACATCAATAATCTAACAATGGAAGAAGCTAGACATCAATAAACATGACTTATATACATATATATCATGTGAGCACTTGAAAGGAAGCTTCTACTTACAACCACAAGCACAATGGATGCTAATGTAACCTTGATTGAATTCCTACATCAATAAACACAATAATAACCAACAATTATCAACATTAATTCAAGAACTCAACAATTCAACTTAACCCTTCCTTACTTCAAACCCTCCCAACTCCAAGAATATAAAAGTTCATAACTTATAGCTTGAAATCTAAGATAGGAGACTCTAAAATCCAACTATAAACCTTGCAATTGGAGTAGAGAATGAAAGAGAGAAAATCTTGAAGGGAAAAGAGCTAGGAACGATCCAAGGAAAAAGAAGAAATGAGAAGTGAGTAGAATAGTGTAGAAAGTGGATTAAAAGCCTATAAATACACAAAAAACGTGTTTTCTACGCCATAGACATGGACCCCGTGCCCCTCTCCGTGTAGAGGTGGGGTCCGTGTACACACGGGAAATCACTCATTTTGCATGGTAAGACCCGGACCCCATGTAGGGGTCCGTGTAGAGGTCCGTGTACCCTCTACCAAGGGCCAAAACTGCATTGTTTCTTTCGAATTAGCCAAAGTGGCAAACATGAAAGTTGTAGCCCTATGTGTTTTCTTGCATCTCCAATTAGCCTCATGTCATTTGAAGGTCTGAGTAAAAAGTTATGCTCATTCTCCCAACATGTGTCAGTGCAGGAACAACGAAACAAACGACACACTTCGGGCCACTTTTGGCTTGTCTTCCCTAATGATTTGAACAAAACTCAAAATATGAAAGTTATAGCCTTATACCTTATCTTTCCAATGGAATTAGCCTCACATCAATTGGAGCTATAAACAAAACATTATACTAAAAACCACAACAACTGCCACATTTTTCATACTGTTTATGCATTTCCATTTCCTATTTGGCTCAAAATCAACTTTCTATTCTACCCATGCATTTCTTTAATCATCACCAACTATGAACATAATACCAAAACAATAACCATAAACAATGACCATATTTTAACCATTCCAATAAACATAACCATGACACATAATCTCAACTATCAAACCATATGAAATATCCATTACCATAATAAACCATAAATATCCAATAACCATATCTCCTAAACACCCAACCAAAAATAATATCATAAACAATAAAATGCTAAAAGGTTGGGATATTACAAAACATCTGCAGCCGAATATTTTGAAATAATAAACCACACTTTTGCGTCCACGCCAGATCTCATACAGTGTTTTCTAATGTTTCTTATTAATCATTGATCTGTTCTGGGTGTAACATGCAGTGTTTACTGCTTCTGCCCAAAACTTCTGAGAAATACCAAAATCAGCAAGCATTGTTCTAGCAGCTTCTTTAAGGGTCCGATTTCTTCTCTCAACTACACCATTTTGCTGGGGGTTCTTGCTGCTGAGAGCTCATGCTTGATCCCAGTATTTTCTAAAAATAGTGAAAGATTTTGATTGATGAATTAAGTCCCTCGATCAGACATTATTCGATCAATCCCAACTGATTTTTTATTTAATAGTCTTTTGAAAAGTTTAATCAGTTGTGCAGCAGTTTGGTCTTTGGATTTGAGAAAAATAACCCAAGTAAATCTTGAATAAGCATCAACAATCACCAAGGTGTATTTCATTCCCCCTAAGCTCATGACTGGTATAAGACCAAAAAGATCCACATATAGCAGTTCTAAGCATCCGGAAGATGATTTAAAACCCTTGTTTTTAAATGAAAATTTTACTTGTTTACCAAATTGACATGCTGAACAAATTTTATCTTTTGAAAATTTTATTTTGGGCAAACCAGTTACAAGATCATGGTTACTCAGATAAGCAATAGATTTAAAGTTTAGGTTGTTCAACCTCTTATGCCACAACTAGTTTTTAGAAGATTTGGAAGCTTTAAAACAAACTGGTGCATAAGGTTGCTTAGTCCAACTGACTTTGTAGATGTTTCCACAACGATTTCCAGCTAGGATGACCTCATCAGTTGAATCTCTAACTGAACAAATGTGTATGTCAAACTGAACTGAGAATTTATTGTCGCATAACTGAATGATGCTAATCAAGTTATACTTCAAATTCTCAACTAGTAAAACATCTTTGATAGTAAAATTACCATGGATAAGCTTACCCTTACCCACAGTTTTACCTTTGGAGTTCTCTCCAAAACTGATGTTTGGACCAGTGTATTTGATCAGTTGGGATAACAAATTTGCATCCCTTGTCATATGTCGCGAACATCAACTGTCCAAATACAAGATTGATTCTTTGTTTGTATCTGTCACCTACAATCACACACAATATATAATTTTGGTACCCACATCTATTTGGGTCTTAAACTGATTAGTCTTTTAGGAACATAGACTCGGATTAGTCTAACTGACTTTCCAGTCGTTGTATTCCATATGGTTTTTGTAACATCTACCGTTTAAAAAGTGTGAAAATATATATATATTTTTTGTAAAGCTCACATTTTAAATTAAATAATGTAAATAAATTGCATGCATCCCTATTAAAGAAATGCCATTTAAAAATAATCGTAAGTAATTACCAATACAATATAGCGGAGTAAAAATCCTAACATCAATCAGAAAAATAAAGAAGCGTATAAATGCTCAAATCCTCTTAATAACATAAAATCATAAACGTGCGGAAAATCATAAGGTTCTCGGGTCGTGTCGCCCACCAGATCTGCCGGCTAAGAGTTCAGCACCTCCAGCCCCCTCAAAATCATGATCACCTGCATCACACACGCCTAGTGAGTCTAAAGACTCAACATGCCTGTACCTATGATAACAAATACATATACGTAACAAGCAGCAGTGAAAAATATCTTAATCAACATACATTTCATGTCTGCAGTAAAAATCATATGCATAATCGTGATTTGTCAAAACATGTCAATAATCATACTATGTATCATCGTATCAACATATACGTGCTCATTTTCTTAATTTGAATTCAGTTTGTCAGCTGTGACTTTCGTATTATCATGTCATTCGATGGATCCATCTACGTGTAACAGAGGTACCCGGCGGCGGAGGCATTAGTGACAGCATTACCCGTCCACTGTGCCCCTACCTATCATGTCATCGTGTTAGTCACAACCAACTCCCATCATTCAGAACGTGTCATTATATTCACCACTTAATTAAAAGCATGCATATACGTAATTTTTCCTTTAAACCAAGCATGCAACGTATTTATCATAATTCCATAAAAATCCTGAACATGATGCATAAACATATAAAACATGAGAAAATTGTGCTCAGGGCGCTGCCAAGACAAAAATCTTACCCTAGGTGCAAAATGACAATTTTACCCTTGGAAACCCAAAAATTACTGTTTTACCCTTGGAGCTCTAAAATTGACCCTAAGCTTACTAAATTACTTAAAATGTCCCAAAACATAATTATAAGAATTCATGGACGTAAAATCGAGCCTATTTCATGACCTAACCGATTCGTTTTAAAACTTGGACTGGGCTCCCGGTTTTAGCCCGAACCGACTCGAAACCTAACCAAAATTTTCCCAACATAAAACCCCACTTAATATCACCAAGATAGCCATAAAACTCTCAAAACTTGAACCACTCAAGCCCCGAACAGCTTGCTGCGAGTTGCTGAAATTTCCAGCACTCAAACACAAAACCCCCTTCGCTCCACTCGCCTCTGATTTGCTCGGCATTCCAACCAACCCCGAACCAACCTACTAAGGACCAAGACCAGACCCTAATGGACCTACCAGACCCACACAACAAGCCCCATGCATGACGCTAACTACTAAGAATCGAGCATCACCCAAAAGCTCCTACCGCGGCCAACCCGACTCCCGTTCGCTCGATTAATCATTCCACCACTTCCAACATGGTTCGGGCCAATCCAAACCACAACGCAGACCCACCAGGGTCTGTTCCGGGGTTGGAGATGACCCTCGCACAGCTGGAGCAAAGGAAACCTCGATCTAGCCCTCACACAAGACTCACACCCGGTCGACCCTCAACAACTCAACGAAACTCGACCAAACTCCAATCTCGAGTACCTAAAATTTATCAACCACGATATGTACAGCCCCCTTGCATCAAAAATACTGCAGCCCCTTGCACAAATTAAGAAAAACATGAGGGTTGAATAAGAAAACGCAATAATCACATGTAAACCGAAATAATTTTCATGTACAAGGCTAGATTGAAATTTTCATGCACAAATACGATCACCAACATATAAAACATTTATGATGTAGAAAAAATGATACAAAGCGTGCCTTGATGATGTATATACGCGAGGAGATCGAAGAACGAGCCTCGGAAGAATTATTCTTTGCAAGAAATGAAGTGGCCAAGATTTTCTTGAGGGACTTTGCTGAAACCGAGAGAAATTGCAGCTGAGGAGAGGGTGTCTGGTGGGTGGAGGAATTCTTTAGGTTTAAGGACTGTTTAAGAAATATTTAAATGGTTAATTAATAGATAATGGGTCCTAATTGTTCAATTAAAAGTTTAAAGAGAGTTTTAAGACCCATAAACTTAAAATTAGGCCCATTAAATCCAAACACACTCCCGTAAAATAATTTGTGTTGGTAGGTTCTTGAAAATATTAGCCGAACCTTCAAAAAGACCCCTGATTTGATAAAATTTGTGTACCGGATAAAATAAAATCATGCGGGTAAAAATACCCAATAAAGCCCATTTTTTCAAAACACCTTAAATAAAGTAACTAAATTTAATCATGTAATAAAATAATTTTTCTGATAATTCTCCGGTCTCCGTTCCTCGTTCGAGCGCGAAATGCATCTAGAAACCCTAATGCATGAACTTTTAAAATTTCATGAAGTAAATACTACCATGCAATAATTATGCCTAAAATTCATAAAAATAATTAAACACATAATTTAAAATAAAACTCTAGATTGTATGCATTCAGGTTACGTGAATTAAATTCCTAGACCTTACAACTTTCCCTTCCTTAAACAAAAATTTTGTCCTCGAAATTTAGAACGTAGCGAATAACTCTAGATAGTGACTCCTCATCTCGCTCTCGGTTTCCCAAGTAGCCTCCTCTTTGGAATTATCCAGCCACTTGACCTTGACCATTTGGATCAACTTGTTCCGGAACCTCATCTCCTGCCTGTCCAATATCTGAGTGGGTTTCTCCTCGAATAACAGGTGCGATGTCAGCTGAAGTGGCTCATAGTTAAGCACATGCGAAGGATTCGTCATGTACTTCCGCATCATGGAGACGTGGAACACGTTATGGACTCCCGCCAGATTTGGCGGTAAACTAACTCTGTATGCGAGTGTCCCAACTCTCTCTAGGATCTCGAATGGTCCGATGAATCTAGGGCTGAGCTTGACCTTCTTCTCGAACCTCATCACACCCTTCATCGGTGTGACCTTCATGAAAACATGATCCCCCTGCGAACTCGAGATCTCGCCGCCTCTGATCGGCATAACTCTTTTGACAGCTCTGTGCAGTCTTCATCCTGTCTCGAATCCTTGCCACGAAATCCGCTGTCTGTCTGACAATATCCGAACCCAACTCTGCACGCTCTCCAACCTCGTCCCAATAAACTAGCGACCTACACTTCCTTCCGTAAAGTGCCTCATATGGAGCCATACCTATCGATACCTTATAACTGTTGTTGTATGTGAACTCCACAAGAGGTAACTTCGGCTCCCAGCTGCCCTGGAAGTCGATCATGCATGCTCGGAATAGGTCCTCCAGAATCTGAATCACCCTCTTTGTTTGATCGTCCGTCTGAGGATGAAAAGCAATACTGAACAGTAGCTTCGTACATTATGCCTGATAGAGACTCTTCCAGAATGCAGACGTGAATCTCAGATCCCTGTCTGACACGATGGACACTGGAATCCCATGCATTCTGACTATCTCTCTGATATACAGCTCTACGTACTGAGTCATGGTGAATGTCTTCTTGATCGGTAAGAAATGAGCCGATTTAGTGAGCCGATCAACTCACCCAGATGGCACTGAATCCTCAAGTAGTCCTCGGAAGCCCTGTCACAAAGTCTATATTAATATTCTCCCATTTCAACTCGGGAATAGAGAGTGGTCCCAGCTTCCCTGCAGGTCTCTGACGCTCTGCCTTAACCTGCTAACAAGTCAAACACTCGAAGACGAATCGAAGAATATATATCTCTTCATGCCCGGCCACCAATATAGAGTCTGTAAATCCCTATACATCTTTGTACTCCCTGGATGGATGGAGTACAGGGTGCTGTGGGCCTCACTCAAGATATCCGCTTGAAGGGAATCACCGTCAGGAACCCATAGGCGGTCCCTATATCTGACTATGCCGTCCACAACTATATACAGTCTCCGGCCCTTAACCTCGTCCCTCTGTCTCCACTTCTGTAATTGCTCGTCAGAAGTCTGCCCTGCTAGGATTTTGTCTCTAAGAGTCGGCTGTACTATCAAAGTAGCGAGATTCGGGGCCTCGTCTCTGGCATAAACTGCAAGCTCAAATATCTGAATCTTAGTCTGCAACTGTCTTTGCACTGACAAATGGCTAATCACCGCGTGCTTCCTGCTTAGAGCGTCTGCAACTACATTAGCGTTACTCGGATGGTAGCTAATGTCGCAATCATAATCTTTCACCAGCTCAAGACACCTCATCTGTCGCATATTCAGTTCCTTCTGTGTGAAGAAATACTTCATGCTCTTATGATCTGTAAAAATCCTGCACTTCTCCCCATACAGAGATTGTCTCCAGATCTTCACGGCGAATATCATTTCTGATAGCTCGAGGTCATGATTCGGATAATTCTTCTCATGGACCTTCAGCTGTCTGGAAGCGTAGGCTATCACTCTTTCCTGATGCATCAGAACTGCGCTCAACACAAGCTTAGACGCATCTGTATATACCACAAACTCTCCTTGCCTTGATGGCATAGCTAGTACTGGTGCAGTGGTCAATGCTAGCTTCAGTCTGTCAAAGCTCTCCTGACACTCAGGTCCCTAAATAAAATTGGCATTCTTCTTCGTCAAGGCGGTCATATGCACCACAATAGAAGAGAAGTCCTGGATAAACTTCCGGTAATAGCCTGCCAATTCCAATAAACTACGGATCTCTGTCACACTCTTAGGAACTGGCCAATCTCTGACTGCCTACACCTTGCTGTGGTCGACCTCAATGCCATCTCGAGATACAATGTGGCCCAAGAATGCTACCTTTTCAAGCTAGAACTCACATTTGCTGAACTTGGCATACAGTCGTCTGTCCTAGAGAGTTTGTAACACTGTCCTTAGATGCTGACTGTGCTCCTCCCTGCTCTTCGACTAGATCAGAATATCGTCAATGAAGACTATGACGAATTGATTTAAGTATGGCTGAAACTCGTGATTCATGAGATCCATGAAAATCGCTGGCGCGTTCTTCAAATCGAAGGGCATCACCATAAACTCATAGTGCCCGTAACGCGTCCCGAAGGTTGTTTTATGCACATCAGACTCTCTTAATTTCAGCTGGTGGTACTCGGATTGAAGGTCTATTTTGGAGAACACTAATGCTCTCTAAAGCTAATCAAACAAGTCCTCGATCCTCGGCAACGGATATTTATTCTTGACTGTGACCCTGTTCAGCTTTCTGTATTCAATACACAGTCACATGCTGCCATCCTTCTTCTTGACAAACAGAACTGGTGCACCCCGCGGAGAGAAGCTAGGGCGAATGAAACCCTTATCTAATCGATCCTGAATCTGATCCTTGAGCTTCTACATCTCTGCAGGTGCTAACCGGTAGGGTGCCTTAGATATCGGCACTGTCCCTGACATAAGCTCAATAGAGAAGTCCACCTCTCTGTCTGGTGGAATGCCTGAAACATCGTCAGGGAACACAATGGAGAACTCGCTGACTACATCCACATCCTCCAGCCTCTGACTGACTGGCTCTGTCATTGATACAATGCTGGCTAAGAATTCCTGGTAGCCTCTCCTCATAAACTTCCTCAAACACAAGCAGGAAATGACGTGCGACATCTGCTGTCTCCCCATCTTGAGCTTCTCTATTCTTATCCCTTGCTCCACGGGCAACCATACATCTAGGAGGCATACTATTCCAATATTTACCCAACACGTAAACCCAACATGCATGAACATAACATCTATATCATAAGATGCACGTAATTCGAGCTTAAAACATGTACATGATGAAATCATGACTTGATGCTTACTACATGAAAGAATTTAAAACTTTTAAACTTACAGACTTGAGGCGTGACTTCGTGAGCTTCTCGCAACCGGTAGTAGGCATAACCCTTTACAAGAAAACCGCTCTGATACCAACTATAACATACCGTATTTTAAACTACTTAAAATTTGCGGAAAAATAAAAATTTTCTTAAATAAATAATAATCTTTCAAATTGCGATAAAAATAAACTGCTTGTCTAAAAATATTTGAAATAAAAACGATTACAAACAAAGTTTGCCAAAAATGTACTTATTTAAACATCGTGAAATATTTTCATAAAATCAGAGTAACTAAATTAATATGCTTGAAAATTCTTGAAAACATATGCGGTCCTCGGGTTTAGCCTCCGCGCAGTCCGAGCCGACTCACTGGTCCCCATCTCTCGCCTCCTCAAACTCGTCCTCACCTGCATTGATTAAGTCTAGCGATTCTAAAAAAACTCAGCATGTATAAACTGAGAATAACAAATAATACGTAATAAAACAACATGCATTTTAAAGTAGAGCGTGCATACTTAAACTTGAACGTACTTACATAAACATAGACGTGCCATCATATCGTAAAACTTTTCATAAACATTTTCATAAACGCACTTGCATCATACATACCTGAACATACATAATCATCATCATTTTGCATAGAGATATGTTTCAAAACAAGTGACCCATACATAAATGCACCTGATCAGACTAAACCACAATACTGGGATGGCAGGGATGTCCACTACCACATAAATGAGATCTCCGGTCATGCTTTACCGGATGGATTGGTCTCTGATCGTGCTTTATCGCTTTCCAATTCTGATCTAAACCCGATCATGCTTTACTTGGGTGGAGTGGTCCCCGGTAACATTTACCGGCTTCTAAAGCTGTTCATATTTGGTCACAAGACATTTCGCATACCTAAAAAACATAAACATTTTCTTTTGAACGTCAAGCATACTTACATAGCGTGGACGGATTCGTTGTATCCTGCGTGGACGACTACTGCAGATGTTAAAACATTTATTTTTTTTTTAAAAAAATTTCCAGAATGCCTGGTGCTCGGGCGGTAAGATCTTACCGCTCGGGCGCCGCCCAGCTCCAACGAAGCCCGCAACTCGAAAATCCTAAAAAAAAACTCATTTTAAACACAGTTAAGCAGTCACACGAGAAAAATCATAACTCACTTGTTTTCTATCAGAAAATTACGAATTTACTATCAAATCAAAGGTATCAAAAAGTACTACGTTTTATATGTTGAAGGTGTTTCCAGAAAGTTGACCGAAAATTCACAGTACTAGAAATGATAGCTGACGTGGTTTTGAGATCCAAAATTTTGATCCAAAATCGTTTCAAACGTTTTTTCTCCAACTTTTGCATAACAAACATGAATTTTTACACACAATAAACATCAAAACATATACTATGACAATATCGATGCAAAAACGAAAGAAGATACATGTCTTTGCGTTCAAACGCTCGAAGATGAAGAATACCGGCGCGGTAGAATATGGGGCACGACTGGGGCACGTTTGCTGCGCAATTTCTTGAAGAAAAATGACCAAAAATTTGCTGAGAATTCGTAGGGGAAGGGGATGGTGGCTGCTGAAAAGAAATGGTTCAAGAACCCTTGGTTTTCTTCTCAAAAAAATGAAAACACCAAGTGTTGTGTGTGACTGTGTGCTGCAACATGTGTGTGTGTGTGTGTATGTGTTTGAGTATGTTGTAACATGTGTGTGTTAGTGGGGAGGGGATTAGGGGGTTTAATTAGGGAAAAAAATTGCTTAATTAATAATTAACATGCTCATAAAAATGTAATTCGCACACTAACTTTACAAAAATTCCCCTAATTAAAATAAAATATACAAGTGACAAATTTTTTTAAAAGTTTAAAATCATAAAATCACCTAATAATTAAATCAGGCTTTAAAATGCTTAAAACTTCATGAATCATTTAAAAATAAAAATTTTCTCGACTTGAAATAAAATACCACATTTTTCGTAAATCGCCTAAATCTTTGCCGGCCACTTTTCCCGATTCTGCACCTAATATTTGCCTGAAACATGACACTTAAGAAAAAAATTTAATGTGCATAGAATAAACATATAATATTTTAAAATAATTCAAATCGTAAGTCATGCACCGTTAAAATCATTTTAAACTTAAATAAATAATTTAACAATTTAAATAAATGCATGGATTATACGTGTACTGATTTTGGGCTCTACAATATTATCCCATTTTCACTCGAGGATAGGGAGTGGTCTCAGCTTCCCTGCAGGTCTCTGATGCTCTGCCTTGACCTGCAGACATGTCAAACACTCGGAGACGAATCGCAGAATATCTCGCTTCATGCCTGGTCAATAATAAAGAGACTGAAGGTCCATATACATCTTCGTACTCTCCGGATGGATGGAGTACGGGGTGCTGTGGGCTTCACTCAAGATATCTGCTCTCAGGGAATCACTGTTAGGAACCCACAGTCGTTTCCTATATCTGACTATGTCGTCCACAACTGTATACAGTCTCCGGCCCTTAGTCTTGTCCTTCTGTCTCCACTTCTGCAACTGCTCGTCTGAAGTCTTCCCTACCCAGATTCTGTCTCTCAAAGTCGGCTGCATTGTCAGGGTAGCAAGATTCGAGGCATCTCCCCTGGCACAAACTGCAAGCTCGAACCTCTGAATCTCCGCCTGCAGCTGTCTTTGTACCGAAAAATGAGCAATCACTTCATGCTTCCTGATCAGGGCAACTGCAACCACATTAGCCTTACCCGGATGGTAGCTAATGTCACAGTCATAATCCTTCACTAACTCTAACCACCTCCGCTGTCTCACGTTCAGCTCTTTCTGCGTGAAGAAGTACTTCAGGCTCTTGTAGTTAGTGAAAATCCTGCACTTCTCCTCATACAGATAATGCGTCCCAATCTTTAAGGCAAAAACCATTGCTACTAGCTCGAGGTCATGAGTCAAATAATTCTTCTCATGGACCTTTAACTGTCGGGATGCATGGGCTATAACTCTGTTGTGCAGCATCAGAATTGCGCCCAAACTGAGCTTCAGAGCATCTATGTAAACCACGAACTCACCTTGCCATGATGGCATAGTTAGAACTGGTGCAGTGGTCAACGCCTGCTTCAACCTGTCAAAGCTCTTCTGACACTCAGATCCCCAAATGAAAAATTGACATTCTTCTTCGTCAAGGCCGTCATAGGCACCACAATAGAAGAGAGGCAATGAATAAACTTCCTGTAGTAACCAGCCAATCCCAAGAAGTTACGAATCTCTGTCACGCTTTGAGACACTGGCTAATCTCTAACTGCCTCAAATTTACTGGGGTCGACCTTTGTACCATCCTGAGATACAATGTGGCCCAAGAATGCCACTCTGTCAAGCCAGAACTCGCACTTACTGAACTTGGCATACAGTCGTCTGTCCTGTAGAGTCTGCAGTACTGTCCTCAGATGTTGACTGTGCTCCTCTCTGCTCCTCGAATAAATCAGTATGTCATCTATAAAAACTATGAAAAACTGATCCAAAAATAGCTGAAACACGCGATTCATGAGATCCAAGAAAATCGCTGGCGCGTTCGTCAAACCGAAGGGCATCACCATAAACTCATATTGCCCATAATGCGTCCGGAAGGCTGTCTTATGCACGTCAGACTCTCTCACCTTTAGCTGATGATATCTGGATCGGAGATCTATCTTTGAGAATACTGACGCTCCCTGAAGCTGATCAAACAAATCCTCAATCCTCGAGAACGGATACTTGTTCTTGACTGTGACTCTATTCAGCTCTCTGTAGTCAATACATAGCCGCATGCTGTCATTTTTCTTCTTCACAGAAAGTACTGGTGCACCATATGGAGAAAAGTTAGGGCTAATGAAACCCTTATCTAGCAAATCGTGTATTTGATCTTTCAACTCCTTCATCTCTGCATGTGCTAGTCGATAGGGCGCCTTAGAAATAGGCATGGTACCTTGCATGAGCTAAATAGAAAAATCCACCTCTCTGTTTGGTGGAATGCCTGAAACATCATCAGGAAAAACACTGGAGAAATCTCTGGCCAGATCAACATCCTCTGGCCTCTAGCTGGCTGGCTCTGACACTGATACAATACTAGCCAAAAACGCTTGGCAGCCCTTCTTCATGAGCTTCCTCGAACACATGCAGGAAATGATGTGTGGCATCTGCTGGTATCTGGCTGCATAAAAAAAAAAAACAGCATACCGCTGGGCGGTCAGACAGATATTGATCTCTGTCGGAATTCTATGACAGCTCCATTTAAGAAAAGCCAGTCCATAGCCAAAATAATATCAAACTCTGCCAACGGTAGCACAATCAAATCTGCCTGTACCGCATTCCTCTGCAACCGAAGCTCCAATCCCCTCACTACTTGAATCCATCGCCACTGGTATGATTCCTAGACGATGGAGGAACGTCTCAGATATAAAAGAATGTGTAGCTCCGGAGTCTAGCAATTCATGCGTGGCTACACCTGAAATATATATCCTTCTTGCGACAAAACATACCATCAAATCTGATCGCGTTGAAACTTAAGGAATTTCCTACCAGCACATAACCCAAAATCCTCGAAATTTTACTGAATTAACCCAAATATTCCCCCAAAAATTTCGAAATTAAACCTCAAAAATTTTGGAATTTGCAATTTAGCCCTTAAAGTTTCGAAAATTACATTATGTCCTTGTAAAATTTTAGAAATTTGCTTCTTTGACCCCTCAAAATTTTCGAATTCAGCCCCTTGTAACCGTAAAATTCTTGAAACTAATAATTAAATATCTTAAATTTAGAAATTTACGAAATAGCCCCTTAAAATTTTGAGTTTTATAATTAGGTCCTCATATTATAGGTTAATACACTTAGGTCCTTAAAATTCTCCAATCATGCAATTCAACCCCTAAATCCAACTAAGTATAGCATGCAACATAGTTTGCTCTATGTTATCAATCCCACAAATTAATACTCATAACAAGCATATAACCCATGCAATCAAGCGAAAAATTAAAATCTTAAACAGAAGGGTTACCAGTGATCAACGTAGAATCTGGCTCCGGTGATCAAATCTTAAACATAAGGGTTGCCGGTGATCAACTTAAAATCTTAAACATAAGGGTTACCGGTGATAACATATGATCTGCCAGTAGTGGGGCCCTGATTCCTCGGGCAGTCAGATGCTTTACGGCCCATTTCTTTGCATACAAAGCATCTGAAGGTGCCCCACATACAATTGCCATAATGAAGTTTGTTGCACTGCTTGCATGGAGGTCCTCCCTCCGGCTTAGGAGCCCCTGGTTTCTAAGGTGGCCGCTGCTGTCCTGGCCTCCTAAACTGCCCCTGGGGCTTCTGCTTCCCCTGATACCTCGGTAGCCCTGTAAACTGCTTTTTCTGCGGCTGGGAGCTGGACAGGGCCTGGGATCTCTTCCGCTGCATCTCAAAATTGATATTCCTCAGGGCCTGATCCGCCTTAAAAGCACACCCAGTAGCCTCATCATAACTAGGTGGTCTCATAAGCATCACATCCCGATGCAAAGTCGGCCTCATACCATCCATAAAATGCCTCAGCTTCTGGGCGGCATCTCTAGCAATGAGGGGCACAAAATGAAAGCCTCTGTCAAACTTCCGGATGAACTCCTCCACAGTCGGGTCCCCCTGGCGGAGACTCGCGATCCCTGATATCAGCTGGGAAATACTTACCATAGAAAGCTTCCTTGAACTGCTCCCAGGTGAGGGTAGTAAGGTTCAGCCCGTGCGCGGCTCCCTCCCACCAGAGGGATGCATCATCTCTCAACAATACGTGGCACACCTGACCCGGTCACCATCCCTCATATCCAGGTACTGAAAGTGGAGCTCCAATGAGCGGATCCATACCTCTGCTAAAAACGGATCGGTGGTACCCCTGAATTCCTTCGGATTGAGCCGTCTGAACTACTCAAATATATGGTTGGGGAGCCTGTTGAGCATGCTCCAGAAGTCTAGCCATGCCCTCGAGAACTCGAGTAGCTACATCCAATGGCGGTGGTGGTGGTGGATGGTCTCTATCACCTCCAGCAATATCATCCTGGCGATCAGTGCTAGGGGCGCATCTGGGAGGCATGATATCTGAATACAGTCCAAATTCTAAACGTAACCCATCATGTAATTTAATCTAGGTTTCAAAACATTTTATCCTCAAATCATAAAAGCAGCTAAACATGTTCTGAAATCACAAATCATGTAATCATGCAGGTGATACCAGTAAAACATTTAAAACATAAAAGCTTACAAACTTGAGGTTTGAAGATTGAGCGACAGAAGCTGGTGGTGGCACAACCCTATATAGCACCCTTGCTCTGATACCAACTAATACCAACTCAAACATCTACTAATTTAAAATACTACTAGAAATAAATAACTTTTTTAAAAGCTACAACACAAAAATCCCATTTAAATGCTTGCATGCAGGACTGCCGAAAAATACGTCTTTTAAAAATAATCGTAATCAAATGACAAATAAAATACTACAGTTTAAAGTTTTCCAACACGGCTATCAATATAAAACAAGTAAAAATCCCGAGAATCCTTAACTTATCATAACAAGCGAATAAAACTGATCAAGTGTTCTCAAAACTCATAACATGTGATGTGTGGAAAATATGGTCCTCGGGTCATATGCGCACATCCAGCCGTGCCTACTCAGAATTCGGCACCTCTAGCCTCCTCATAAACATGCTCACCTGCATCATTCACACCTAATGAGTCTAAAAACTCCACACACCTATAACGTTAATACCAAGTACATATACATGCAGGCAACAATGAAAAGTACCGTAATAAAAATACAGTTCATGATCTTTAAAGCGTAAACATAATAAAGCATACGGGTCAAAAGTTATCTCAACATAACATCATATACGTATTCATTTCTTTGAGTTATATTCCGTTCATTAGTTGTGACTTTCATATCATCATGTGAGTCGATGGATCCATCTACGTGTAACCGTGGTACTCGGCGGCGGGGATATCAGCGACAACATTATCTGTCCACTGAGCCTTGGCCTTATGTGTCATCGTATTAGTCACAACCAACTTTCATCATTCAAAACATGTCATCATATTCATCATTTAATAAAATCATGCATATACGTAAATTTTGCTTGAAACCAAGCATGCAACGTATTTTTCTTATTTACATAAAAATCATGTACATGACACCTGAACATTTAAAAACATGAAAAATTGTGCTCAGGGCGCTGCCAGGAAAAAAATCTCGTCTCGGGTGCAAAATGACCATTTTGCCCCTAGAAACCCATAATGACCATTTTTACCCTGGAACTCTAAATTTCGTGCCGAAGCTTACCAAACTCCTCAAAACATCCAAAAAATATTTATAAGCATTTATTAGACGTAAACTCGAGCCCGTTTCAAAACCTAATCGATTCGTCTTAAAACTTGGACCGGGGTCCCTGTTTTAATCCGTATCAACCCGAAACTAAACCAAATTTTCCCAAACTCGAATCATGTCTTAAACATACCCAAACCAGCCTTAGAACCATACTTTCCAGCCCACTAAGACCCACGGAAACAAGTCCAGATACTGCTGGAAATTTTTGCCCAATGCACGTTCGAAACCCTAATACGTAAACTTGAAAATTATCGACCCTAGGCTCTACCGGCTTGGACCATCCTTGGACCAACCCTTCCTAGCCCACCTTAGGACCCTACTGGATCTACCTAACTTAAGCTCATAGCCCCATGCATGTTGCAACTCGCCAATAGCCGAGAAGCAACCCAAACACACCATCCGCATCCAATCTCACTTCACGCGATCGGCCTGCTCCATGGTTGGTTCCAACGGTGGTTGAGCCTTCCTCGGCCATGTCTTAGACCCACCAGGGTCTGGTCCATGGCTTGGTTCAGCCCTTGCACCTTCGGCTCCACCTCTCACCCGATCTCCACCAAAAACGAGCCACCCCTTGACAAAACCCCTCTCGGCCCTCAACCTAACGTGACCAACCCTTGACACCAGCCTCATGACTCCACCATAACATCAATTACAGCCCCTTAGTTACCAAAAATCGGCAGCCCCTTGCACAGAAACATGAAAACGTGAGTTGTGATCAAAAGACATGCATGAAATCGTGTAAAAACCGAACAAGATCCATGCTCCATTCTAGATCAAAAAATCCTCATGAAAATATACACATATCAGCATACATAGTGTGAATGATGAGTAAAAAGATGATACAAGGCGTGCCTTGATGCGTAGATGCTCAAAGACTCGAAGAAACACGCGTCGGACAAGCACCGAAGGAGCGGGGAAAAAGCTTGCTTGAAAGAAAATGGAGGATTTCGAAATTGCTGATGGTGGCTGCGGAAAAATGTGGGTTTCTAGTGAAGGGATGAGGGAAGGGGGCGGCTACTTAGTATAATTAGGGTTAGGGCTAGTGTAGAGTAGTGTTTAAATAAAAATGTTAAGCACTAATGGACCCTAAATTACACTTTAAAAGGATTAAAAGGGTTTGAGCCCATTAAGCATTAACACAAACCCGAAAAGCCCAAAAAAACTCTCGAAAAAATTTTTATTTTCATATGTATTGTAAATTATTTCCAGAACCCTCAAAAAGTTTCTCGATTCGATAAAATTTGCGTACCGGATAAAAATACGACCCGACGAGTAAAAATACCCACTAAGGCCCATTTAAAAAAAAATACACCTAAAAACACCTCTTATTAATTAATTAAAATAATTATTCATTAAATTTTTTTTTAATTTTCCCCGGTCTCCGTTCTTCGTTCGAGCGCGAAGTGCAATTTAAAACCCTAATGCATGAAACTTTAAAATAAATCATGAAATAAATCCTAACCAACAATAATTATGCATTAAATGCATAAAAATCATTCAACACATATTTTTAAATAAAACTCTAGATTGCATGCATTGAGGTTACGTAGATCAAATTTCATGGACCTTACACGAAGACTGCTCAAAGTTTCCAGAAGAGCTACGCTGACAAGCGACGAAGGGAACTAGAGTTTGCAGTAGGTGACCACGTATTTGTGAAAGTAGCACATATAAAGGGTGTTATGAGATTTGGAAAGAAAGGCAAACTCAGTCCGATGTTCATAGGACCGTTTGAGATTTTAGAGAAGATTGGAACATTAGTGCAAGGCCCTAGAGTATATTATCTGGTAATTTGGCATAATTAAAATAATTATTGAGTTGCAAATTAAAATAATTATTGATGCCAAATAATTATTGAAGGTGTGTTAAAAATATGTATTTTAGAATATCGGATAACTAAACAGTATAAAATACATATTAAGTTCAAATAACACACGAGATTAATTAAATGCAAAACCGGGATAATTGGGCTCAAGTTACTATTGTTAGTAACATACACACAACACATATTTGCATACACTTACCAAAAAGGGAAGAAGAAAAAGAACAAGTCAATCGTGGAAAACGAAGCTCCCAACTCTTCCCAAACCCCTGTAGCCGTCTTCTTCCTCCCTTCCATTTCCCAACCATCGCACTCCATCCAGCCATCAGATATCGAGGTGGCGAGCTCAACAACCTCTTTCTCTAAATTAGGCGCCCTATGCCTTGTTTGAATCGAGGAAGAACAGCACTGGTTCTAGGCCTGTGTGCGAGCTTGATTCTATGTTAACTTGAGTTCATTTTGAGGTGAGATCTTGGCTTAGTTTCTGAGTTTTTGGTAAGGATTTGAAGCTTAATATGTCAGTTGGTTTTACGCGTGAATTCCAACCCTTTTTCTGAAGTTTTGCAGCTATTTTCAACAGGGTTTCCGATGTGGGAATAGTGTTGCCGGCGTCTTCTCCGGCGAATAGCAACATCGGACCGCTAGCGACTAGTTTATACTTCGATCTTGGTAATTTTTGGATCCAATTCCAGATTTTGGGTTGCATAAGCAGGCTGCCCGAAAGTGGAATTTTACCCACTCTGATTTAAATTCACTTTGTCAATTATAATGCTTTATATTGACGTAGAATTCGACGAGCCTATTAATTATGGCGAATCGTTTTGTGTGATATTTGGAAGATATTATAGTTTGGGTTGTTATCATTAGGATTAATCTAAGAATTTTCGAGTTGATAATGGTAGGAATGTAAATAATGATGAATTGTGGAATTATACGGCTAATTTTATTATTTTAGGCTGAAGAGAGTTCTGTAGATCATTCTTGAAGATCGTTTTTGTGGTATAGATATGTTACAGCTTAGTAACATAAGATGATAAAACATAAATTATGTTTTAATTGTCATTATGTGTTGCTTTGATCGTTTCTATGATTGTTGATTGCTGTAAGTTTTTTAATGACTTCCTTGTGGTATATGTTTATTTTGTGATATATTATTGGCATTTAGCATATGATATATTTTTTTGACATGAATGTCGAGCTCTATCGTTCTTGTTAGCCTATTTTTGAAGTCCGTTTTTAAAGTATTTTAAATCATTTTCTGCTGCAGAATTAAATCAAATCATTATTGTTTGATCATTAATTGTCATTAGAGTAAATGGGCCTCACATTTTCGTATCAGAGTGTAAAATGTGATATGCTCGAACTAGAGTCTAGGACACTTGAGTCTTGGCCCTGAAATGGTTATTGCGCCTATGTTTGCTACTTCACAGTATGCCTATATGATTATATGGTTTGTTTACTTCCATTCTAATTGTTTTGATGTTTTATCTTATAGAATGGATGGAGGTGGAGATATTCCTGTTGATGAGATTCCTCTAGCTCGAGGTCGAGGTATGGGTCGTGGACGTGGTAGATCTCGTGTCCATGTTGTTGATGATACTTTTGTTGAGCAAGCTGTTCATCAGCTAGAGCAGTTTAGGATGGATGAGTTAGTTTCCCGTTTTCACTTTATGTATCCACCTCGATTCAGTGGTTCTGAGAGAGCTGAGAAAGCTAAACTATGGATTTATGAGATTTAGGAATTGTTTGATCTGATCGAGTATCCTTCAAAGCGTCGATTGAGATTAGTTGTGCATCAGTTGAAAGATCGTGCCAAAATGTGGTGGTCTACTACCTTGATGACCTTAGATGGTCAGAGGATTGTTCCATCGTGGGATATATTTAAGCTGAAGTTTAAGGAGAGTCACTGTCCTCCATTGTTTTACATTTCTAAGGCTTCGGAGTTTCATAACTTGAAACAAGACGATATGCCAGTTTCGGAGTATGCTGATACTTTTTATGCTATGATGAGATATGCTCTTCATGTTGCTGCAAGTCAGATTGTTGTTGTTGAAAGTAGCATTGAAGAATTGAACGATCTTCTGCACCCTTTTGTTTCTACCGGCAAGCCACTGAATTATCTTGAAGTAGTGGAAATAGAAAAAAAGCCCGAGGCTAGTCTAAAGAGGAGTGACAATCGAGTTCCTACCCAACATCAGCAGTTGGGGAGGCAACAATTCAGTTCATCTAGTTCTGCATCTCTTTGTCCACGTGGAAAGCAATTTAAGAAGCCTAGTTCTAGTTCTTCGAGTTCAGGAAGTTCTGAGAATATAGTGGTCAGTGTTATTCTGGTTTTTACTGTGATCACGGTGGAGGCAAGCATTCCAGTAATCAGTGTGTTGGAGTTCAAGGGGTTTGCAATATTTGTGGTCGCCCGAGCCATTTTTCTAGATTATGTCCTAGCAAGACGGGGAAATAAGCCCAGGCAGGTAGTGGAGCTCAAGGTAATAGTTTCCCAGCAGCATCTCAGTCTTCCCATCAGCCTATTCGCCCTTCACATCAGTCCAGACGGCAGGGTGGTCAGCAGAATCAACCATCTATTCGTGTATTTTCCTTGACTGAGGATGAGGCTCAGGTAGCTCCAGGTACTATCATTACCGGTAACTGTACTTTATGTGGTTTTACAGCACGAGTGATATGTGATACTGGAGCATCTCATTCCTTTGTTTTTCATTTATTCGTTGTTTCCTACGATCTTCGCACCACTAGTATGAATTCTAATCTATCTATTACTACTCCGATGGGCAAAATGATTATCACTGATAATGTGGTGTTCAATGCGGTGTTGTTTCACGATGCAAAATGTATTGTATTTGAATCTCATAGTACTACTTATGCATTTTGATTGTATTGTTGGTATGGATGTTTTGATTGCAAATCGTGCCACTATTGACTGTTATTGAGGAAATGTTCGTTTCAGGCCTAAATTTGCTCATAAATGGAATTTTTATGGTCGTGGTTCTCAAGCTAAAATCGCTCTAGTTTCTTATATCGAGATGACTAGATTGTTAGATTCTGGTCATGAAGGTTTTCTTGTTTATGTTGTTGATATCTGATATTCCTGTTTTCCATGAAATTCCTGGCGTGTTCCTATAGGAAATTCCTGGTTTTCCACCAGAGCGAGAGGTTGACTTTATTATTGAGTTAATGCCAGGAACCGAGGCCATATCTCGTGCACCGTATCGTTTAGCTCTTATCGAGTTGAAAGAGTTGAATGAGCAATTGCAGGATTTTCTTTATAAAGGTTACATCCGTCCGAGTTCATCACCTTGGGGTGCTCATGTTCTATTTGTTAAGAAGAAAGATGGCATTATGAGGATGTGTATTGATTATCGATAATTGAATAAGTTTACTGTCAAGAATAGATATCCACTTCCGAGTATCGATGATTTTTTTGATCAATTGCAAGGCACCTTAGTGTATTCTAAGATTGATCTTCGTTCTGGATATCACCAGGTGCGAGTCAGACAAGAAGATGTTCTGAAAACAACTATTTGCACCAGATACGGAAATTTTGAATTATTGGTTATGCCTTTTGGTTTTACCAATGCTCCTGCTGTGTTCATTGAGTTAATGAATCGTGTGTTTCATACGTATCTTGATCGTTTTGTGATTGTCTTCATTGATGATAATCTTGTTTATTCTAAGTCCGAGGAAGAGCACTCCAAACACTTGAGGATAGTTTTTCGAATTCTTCAAATAAACAGTTGTACGCCAAACTATCCAAGTGTGAGTTTTGGTTAGATATAATTGTGTTTATGGGCCATGTCATATCTTAAAATGGTATCTCTGTCGATCTGAGTAAAGTGGAAGAAGTTTTGAACTGGGCACGAACGACCAATGTGCCAGAGATTCGTAGTTTCATGAGTTTAGCTGGTTATTACCGATTATTTACCGACAATTTCTCAAAGATTGCTAGACCTATCACTCAGCTGACTCAGAAAAAAAAATTCATTTGGTCTGATAAATGTCAGCCAAGTTTTGTTGAGTTGAAAAAGAGAATTACCTCTTCACCAGTTTTTACTATTCCAAGTAGTTCTAGAGAATTTGTTGTTTGTACCGACGCGTCAAATTGAGGACTAGGTTGTGTATTGATGCAGCATGGCGGAGTTGTGGCCTATGGTTCTCGTCATTTGAAAACTCATGAGTCTAAGTATCCTGTACATGATTTGGAATTGGCTACTAATTTTTTTGCTCTCAATATTTGGAAACATTATTTGTTTGGTGAGCAATTTGTAATCTATTCAGATCACAAAAGCTTGAAGTATATGTTCTCTCAGTCAGAGTTGAATATGAGACAGAGGCGTTGGATGGATCTGTTGAAAGATTATGATTGTGAGATCCAATACCAACCAGAAAAAGTGAATGTCATTGCGGATGCTCTGAGTCATAAGGTTGTTGATGTTAATTTATCTTCGATTAATGTTTCTAAGTTGCGGTAGGATATTTGCACTTTTGGGTTGGATTTTCAAATCCAAGGTAATGCGATTTGTGTGTCTCAGATTTCGGTTGAACCAGAGCTGATTCAGATTGTCAAGGCAGCTCAGAAAACTGATGAGAAAGTTCTGAAATCTTTTGAGTTAGTATCTCAAGGACATAAATCTGGTTTCTCAATTCACTCAGATGATTCTCATCGGTTGAATGATAGATTAGTTGTTTCAGATATTTCTTACTTGCGTACAATCATCCTCAAAGAAGATCATTGTACTCGATATAGTATCCACCCTGGAGACAAGAAGATATATCATATTCTATGGCCTCATTTTTGGTGGAAGAATATGAAAAATGATGTGGCTGAGTTTGTGTCTCGTTGTATGATCTGCCAGCAAGTCAAAGCAAAACGTAAGAGACCAGGACGATTACTGCAAAGTCTTGAATTTCCTCAGTGGGACTGGGAGCACGTGGCTATGGATTTTGTCATGCATTTTCCACGTACTTCTCGCCATTTCGATGTCATTTGGTTGTCGACAGATTATCTAAATCCGAACATTTTATTCCGTATGAGAGGACATATTCGTACAAGAAGATGGCTCGTCTGTTTATTGAAAATGTTGTGAGACTTCATGGAGTTCCAGTTGCAGTAGTCTCATATCGTGACCCTCGTTTCACATCAAAGTTTTGGACTAGTTTCTAAAAATAAATGGGTACACGACTTGCAATGAGTACCGCAAACCATCCTCAGATAGATGGTCAGACAAAGCAAACGATTCAGACACTTGAAGATTTTTTTCGAGCCGTGGTTATGGATTTCAAAGACAGTTGGCAAGAAGCTTTACCACTAGTAGAATTTTCACGTAATAACCGTTTTATGGTGACTATTGGTATAGCCCCTTTTGAAACTTTGTATGGAAGACGATGTCGTTCACCTCTCTATTGCGATGAATTTAATGAGAAACGGTTGATTGGACCTGAAATTGTTCAGGAAATGCATGACAAATTCCAATTGATCTGTCTGAGAATGAAAGCTGCTCAGGATCGGCAAACTAGTTACGATAACAAACGTCGTCAACCTCAAGACTTTCAAGTTGGACATTTTGTGTTTATGAGAATCTCTCCTTTTAGAGGTGTTGTTCGTTTTGGCATGAGAAGTAAGTTGTCACCTCGTTTCGTTTGTCCCTATGAGATTGTTGAACGTATTGTGACTTGTGCCTATAGGCTAGAGTTGCCACAGTCATTGTCCGGCATCCACGATATTTTCCATGTTTCTATGTTGCGTAAGTATGAGTCCGATCCATCTCATGTGATTCAGCCTGACGAGATTGAACTTGATTCTTCTCTATCGTATATTGGGTATCCTATTTGTATCTTGGATCGTAAAGATAAAGTTTTACGTAATAAAATTATATCATTTGTGCAAGTTCAGTGGTCGAGACATGGTGTAGAAGAATCAACATGGGAAACAGAAAAGAAGATGAGAGCATCTTATCAATATCTGTTTGATTCTTAGTATTGTATTGTTTTCGTATCGTGTGTAAGATGTATATGTGTAAACATAAACTTCGAGGACAAAATTTGTTTAAGGGGTAGAGAAATGTAAGGCCCTAGAATATATTATCTTGTAATTTGGCATAATTATTGAGTTATAAATAAAAAAAAATTATTTAGGCCAAATAATTTTTTAAGGTGTGTTAAAAATATGTGTTGTAGAACATCGGAAAACTAAATGATATAAAATACATATAGAGTTCAAATAACACACGAGATTAATTAAATGCAAAACATGGATAATTGGGCTCAAGTTACTATTGTTAGTAACAAAATACACACAATACATATTTGCATGCACTTACCAAAAATGCAAGAAGAAAAAGAACAAGTCAACCGTGGAAAACCAAGCTCCCAACTCTTCCCAAACCCCTGTAGCCTATCTTCCTCCTCCCTTCAATTTCTCGACCATCGCACGCCATCCAGCCATAAGAAATCGAGGCGGCGAGCTCAACAACCTCGTTCTCTAGCTCATGCGCCCTATTCCTGGTTTGAATCGAAGAAGAACAACACTAGTTCTAGGCTTGTGTGCGAGCTCGAATCTATGTGAACTTGTGTTCATTTTGAGCTGAGATATTTGCTTAGTTTCTTGAGTTTTTGGTAAGGATTTGAAGCTTAATATGTCAGTTGGTTTTTCTCCTGAATTCCATCCCATTTTCTGAAGTTTTCCAGCTATTTTCAACTTGGTTTCCGATGTCGGAATAGTGTTTCCAGTGTCTTATCTGGTGAATAGCAACATTGGACCGCTAGCGACTAGTTTATACTTCGATCTTGGTAATTTTTGGATCCAATTCTAGATTTTTCGGTGAATAAGTAGGCTGCCCGAAAGTCGAATTTTACCCCCTCCGATTTAAATTCGCTTTGTCAATTATAATGCTTTATATTGACGTATATTTCGAAGATCCTATTAATAATGCGAATCGTTTTGTGTGATATTTGGAAGATATTACAGTTTGGGTTGTTATCGTCGGGATTAATCTAAGGATTATCTAGTTGATAATGGTTGGAATGTAAATAATAATGAATTGTGGAATTATTCGGCTTATTTTCTTATTTTAGTCTGAAGCGATCGTTTTCGTGGTGTAGGTATGTTACAGCTTAGTAACATACAACGATAAAACATAAATTATGTTTTAATTGTCATTATGTGTTGCTCTGATCATATCTATGATTGTTGACTGCTGTAAGTTTTTAAATGCCTTCGTTCTTGTATATGTTTATTTTGTAACATATTATTGGAATTTAGCATAAGACATATTGTTTTGACATTCATGTTGAGTCATATCGTTCTTGTTAGCCTGTTGTTGAAGTCCGTTTTAAAAGTATTTTAAACTATTTTCCGCTGGACAATTAAATCAAATCATTATTATTTGATCATTAATTATCATTAGAGTAAATGGACCTCACAATTAGCCTTTAGAGTGGCGTTGCCACCAATGCTAGCTGGAGTGCATAATGTGTTCCATATCTCAATATTGCGATAGTAAATGTCGAATCCTTCACATGTACTGAATTATGAACCTCTGTAGTTGATTATAAATATGTCATACGAGAAAAGGCCTATACAAATTCTCGATAGGCAAGAAAGAAGGCTCAGAAATAAGGTTATACAAATTGTCAAAGTCAAGTGGCTAAATCATTCGGAGGAGGATGCTACTTGGGAAATCGAGACTGACATGAGGAGTCGCTACCCGGAGTTATTCGGTAAGTATTAATTTCGAGGACGGAATTTCATTTAAGGGAGGGAGGAATTGTAAAGGCTAAAAATGCGTTAACGTAATCCACCTGCATGCAAATCTAGGAAAAATAGAAAATAACTAATTAAATTATTTTAATTAATTAATTAAATTAGGTAAGCATGTTTACATCTTTAAAATATGGTTTGCTATTAGAATGCATAAAACTGTATTGTTAAGGGTTATTCGAAACGCGATTGAGAAACGGAGACCGGGGACAGTAAAACAAAAATATTTTTATTAAATGATTATTTTTAATTATTTAATATATGGTATGTTTTACGTGAAATTTTCAAAAATGGGGCTTTCTGAGTTGTTTTTAGGCGCCGAGTCATATTTTAGATTTTTGACGAAAATAAGAACTTTTTGGAAAGTCGGCTAATATTTTCGAAAATTTTCCTAAACGAAATAATTTACCTGCTATCTAATGGGCTTGATGGGCCTATTATACCTATGTTATTGGGCCTAAACCTTTACTCAATTATTTATATCAACTTGAGAGGCTTCCAAGCCCTAAACTTAATCATATTACACGCCTCCTTCAAGTTTTAGAGTCCTAGGGTTTGCTTTCAAACACACACACCACACATCAACACACTCACGCCACTTTTGAGAACAAAAACCGCAGCAAACTTCCTCCCCCGTCTCTCCGCCAACGTTCTTCACATCTCAAATTATTTTTTGTACGTGAAACAAGCCAAGGCATGCATTAATCGTCTTTCACTCGTCTTTCATACCATATTATGTGTATTTAACATGATTGCATGAAAAATATGATACACTTTCATATATTTTCGTTTTTATGACAATACATGATCAAAACTTGAGTTTTCATGTTTTTAAATACATGTTTATGATACACAAAGGGGCTGCCATGATAGGGCTATGAGAAGGAGAATTTTTCAGTATGATTAATGGTCCATAGAGGCTTGACTAAGGGCTGGATAATAAGGGTAAAAAGGTTGAACGAAAATTTGGGTCATAACAAGCTAGGGTTTCGGTTTGAGGGCTAGTGAGGAGCAGGCCATGGGCTGTGTTAGGGTCAAATCCATGGGTCTTAAGAGGGCTGAGCCATGGCCCTAGATGGCTTGAGGGAAGGCTGGTGCGAAGGATAGGGCTGAAACGTGAGAGGGGTGTCGCGCAAGGCTTAGGTTGATGGGTTGAGGGCTGTGGTCATGTGTGGGCTCTAGGGCTGGTCTAGTAGGGTCTTAAGTGGTTTGGTTAGGGTCCCAACAGGGCCAGCTAGGGTTTGATTGGATCGGTTAAAGGCTAGGAATGAAGGAATTTAGTGTTTGTTCAAGTTAGGGTTTTCGAAACTAGGGCAGAAAATTCAGTAACCTTCTAGTTGATTTCTGTGGGTTTTAATTGTCTTATTTTTGTTGCATAGGATATGGTTAGATGTTAATAAGCTGTGGTTCAAGTTTGGTTAAGTTTCGAGTCGATTCGCATTAAAACCGAGACATAGGTTCAAGTTTTAAAACGAATTAAGAATTTAGTCAAGGAGCTTAGGTTTACGTCTAAGAAATGTTTATGAGTGTAATTTATGGTGTTATGGTAAGTTTGGATGGATTCAGGTCGTCGTTTTAAGATCCAAGATTAAATTGGGAAAGTTAGGGTTTCAGGGGCAAAACGGCCATTTTACACCTGAAAAAGTTAGACGTCCTGGAAATGTCTTGAATGCTGTAATGAATGTTAAATTTTTATTTTAAAAGATTATGGAATTTGTGATGGAAAACGATAATGCTAAAAGACGTGTTGCGTGCATTGTTTAAAAGAAAATTGATATTTATGCATTAATTTTTAAAAGTGATGAATATAATGAAAGGTTGAAGGTGGTGAGTTGATTGTGACTAATACGAAAAGATATAATGATATGATGAAATGTAAGGCCAAGGCTCAGTTGACGGGTGAGAGTGTCACTGATGTCCTCGCCGTCTGGTACCATGGTTATACGTAGATGGATCCATCGACCTACAGCTTATACAAAAGTCACAATTAATGATATAAATTCAATAAAAGGCAAACATATATGTATATATGATGAAAGGAAAAGGTTATGATGAAAGGAAAATGTTTAAGTTTATGCATGTTCATAAAACGCTATTTTACTAAAAGTATTTCATTGTTGCATGTGAATGTATATGTATTACTTGCTATCATGGTTAAGGATTGCTGAATAATTAGACTCACTAGGTGTAAATGATGTAGGTGAAAATAATTTTGATGATGATGGCAAGGCTGATGGTGCACATAACCCGATGACCTTCGCTAGTTTTTTCGCATTAGTATGATTTTAAAGATTTTATGACGTTTATGACTTTTGATGCATTTGAGTGGTTTTGAGAGGATTTAAGATGCTTATACTTTACTTTGAAAATTACTAGTTTTAAGCTTTGGTTTGATGGTTTATGATTTTATGTTTTGCAATGCGTTCTTTTAGATTTTCAAATAGTGAGTTGGTGAATTATTTTAAATGGTGCAAAAATATATTTATGTATATATATATATATTCGTCCAAAAGCATATAAGGAAAAAAAATTCTCGTATATTTTAAATAAAAATGAGTAGTAGACGTTTCAGTTATGGGTTGTCGAGAGTGGACCGTAATCACTTTGTGGGCTATCATTGTTTATTTTGATTGTAGCAGAGCCCATCAAATGAATTATAGCGTTGATCAAAGTAGCTTCGTCAAAGGTATAAAATCTCCTTTAATTTTTGTTTCCATGGATAATTTGGGTTTGTTCAGTTTGATTTCAATTATGTATCAAAAACAAACAAATTGAACCGAAATAACTAATTTTTTTTAATTGTCCTTCAAATCTTTTTTAGATCTATTTTATTCAATTCATATTGGGTTTGAGTTCTGATCGAATCTCTTTTACCTAGATTATTCTATTTTGTAGGATCTAATATCATCTGTCATTATTCTCTTACTCTTTTGCCCTAGATTTTTTAGTGCTTTTAGTTCATGTTTTCTAATTGTTTTTTAAACTTGTTTGTTAAATCATTTATGTCAACAAAAATAGTCGATTTTATTTTGGTTCCATATTTCGATTTTAATGAAAATTTTGGTACGTTTGGTTTTTTTTTTTTTTTGAAGAAAATAGGTTTTAAAAAAATCGGTTAAAAAGAGGCTTAGAAGAAGTAGGGGATTGGTTTATAATGGAGCTAAACTACATACAATTTAGGGGGTACCAATAGAAATTACCGACTAATTTTAACCAACAATGTTGCACACTGTATCTAAGAGTGGTAAATTACATGAACTTAGAAATTAATCAAAAGGGAAAAAAAGCAACAACATAAGTTCTTTCAGAAATGTAGAGAACTTGCAAAAATGGATTCTCCATAACTGTAACCGCAATGAGGAAGAAGAATTAAACGAGCTCACAGTCAATGAACTTGTTCTTTTAACTAAAAAACATATCTCCTAATATGTGTACATAACAAAGGAAAAGAAGACAACTCAGCATAAGAGTGTGTACATAAAATGTGTTTCCAAATTACACTTCTAATACTCCCCCTCAAGATGGAGAATGTATATTTTGAATTCCCATCTTGACTAACAAGTCTCGAAATCTTCCTGGGAGAAGAGATTTGGTGAAGATAACAGCCAATTGCAAATGAGAAGCAAATAAAACATTGATAATTCCGGCTTGTATTCTTTCACGTACAACATGGCAATCGATCTCGATATGCTTTTTTCGTTCGTGAAAGACCGGATTTGATGAAGCGTCTGTCCTTTTTATTGCTTTAAAAGTGCTAGAAATTTTTTTTTAAACACTCAATTTTCAGCAATGTACATTTACCACATGAAAATATTTTTATAAAATATTTATAAACACCAACCATCTAGCATTTTAGAAAAATCAAGTGCAATAGTCATAAAATCAAATCGTAAACTGTTTTACCAAACCTAAAAAACAATAAGTTTGAAAAGTATAGCTCATACTAAACCTCTCAACAATCTCTCAAAAGCATAAATAAATAGTCTTAAAATCCTTAACATATATCATAAATCGTAAATGCGGAAAAGTAGAAGCGCTGGTCCTCGGGTTGTGTGCACCGACAGTCTAGTCAAATCATCGGTCAAGCCCTCTCTCAACCTCACCTGCATCCATCACACCTGGTGAGTCTAAAGACTCAACACACCATAATCTTTATAACAAATAATACGTATAAAATCGCATGAAACAGTGAAAATAATTTTACGTAAAAATAACATTTTCATGACATGCAAACATAAACTTTAACCTTTCTTTTTTCCTCAACATGACATAAAAATCTTTAACATGATCATAAACTTTTTCCTTTTTCTTTCTTTTGTTGAATTCAGATCGTTAATTGTGACTTTTTTCAAACCTCAAAAGTCGATGGATCCATCTACATATAACCACAGTTTTGGGCGGCGGGGACATCAGCGACACTCTCACCGGTCAACTGAGCCTTCGCCTATCCTCTTTCGAATAGAATATGATCGTCGGGGTTCCCTCTGGGACCTTTTCCCATACGTGGGTTCCATCTAGGGCCTTTTTCCCTCAAAATATTCTCATTCTTACTGTTACCTCATACCGTTACCTCATATTCTTAATAGTGGAAATACGATCGTCGGGCTCCCACTGGGACCGTCACCCTCACGATATCTCCAACACTATCGAATTAGTCACAATTACTTCACTTCCTTCAACGTTTACATTCTCATTACTTTATAAACATCATGCGTACATTTAATTTTGTTTTTTGAAACCAAGCATGCATCATGTCTTTTAAAAGTCTTCCTTAAATCATAAAAATCCCATTGACATTTAAAAATCATAATTTAATCATGAACATTTCATAAATATTTAAAAGTAATCATATTATCATAAAAACAGCATTTAGAGCACTGCCATGACGTTTACTATTTTTAGGTGTAAAAAGACCGTTTTACCCCTAGACGTAAAATTCTTGATTTTGACTTTTTCTTAAATTCATTGACTCTAACATGTCCCAAATAATTATTTAAGCCTAAATTAATTTTCTCATAATTTTATTTAGCTTAAATATTAAACTTTTTCATTTATCTTTAATTAATTGTTTTGACGGTGTTTTAATCCCGAAAAATCCCAAACTTTAATATAAAATTCCTAAATTCAAAATTTAGTCTTTTTATATTATTTTAGCCCTTATGAACCATGACTCGACCCCTGTGAGCCATTTTTCAATTATTTCTAATTTAGAAACCCTATTATGACACAAAAACTTCGACCCCGAGCCATCTTTCGATTTTCTCAAGTGATCCCCCGAACCATGTTGGTCCAAAACCTGACCAACATCCTAGAGTACCATCATGAACCCTTAGATCACTTAGAAACCAACCCACGCCATGAAACGAAGCCTCCAACTCCCCCACCTATGCTGGCCGAGAATCCTATTCTGCATGGAGTCAAAGTTTGCACGACCAGGCTACTACGAGCCCAGGCCTTGAACCAATCACTCACATACCTTCCTAAGTGTAGTACCGAAACAACCAATATGCGTATATATGTGCATAATTTCTATTATTTAATTTTAAATGGTTATTATTTTAAGAAATTGTTGAGTTAATTGCATTTAAATCATTTACGTTATTTTTAAGGATTTTAAATCGCGTATTTCAAATTTTAGCTTTTTAGATATATACACGGGACCGGACCGGAGATAGGAAATCGGAGATAAATTTTATGATCCAAAAATATTCCTAAATTTATTTCGAGCTAAGAAATAATTTATTTTGTTGAAATCAAGTGGATTTAAGTCTACTTTAATTAATTAATCACTAATTTAATTATAGGCTTCTTAATTCATCTAGATTGTGCTTAATTAACTTTTAATCAAGCTTATCTAACATAGGATTCTACTTAGCAAAACTTAAATAAAATCTTAAACTAATTTAGAAGACAAGTCTCGGTCATCTCCACTTCACACAATTCCAATGAATACCATTTAACTCTCAACAACAAGAAAACAAAGGCCAACCAATCAACGTGCATGTTTTTCCCCCCAACTTGGCATCATTTACTCCCCCATGCACACCTTATTTGACCACAAGCCTTCACCATCTTCTTCACTTCCCCTAGAACGAAATATTAGAGAATTAGAAGCTCCCATTCTTGGCCAAGACAACAACAATAGCAAGGTGTCTTCATTTTCGTTGTCGTGTCTCCCGATCCGACGTATTGCGTTGTTTATTGTAAAAACAACTTAAGGCATGTCTATATTATTTCTTTGCTCTTCAATCAAGTTATATATCTATTTTTAAACCATTACATGTGCTTGATCCATGACAAAACCGAAATCATTTCAAGAACATTAGAAAAAAATCTGTGCAGAATGTTTTCTCGGCCACCTTCATGCTTCACGGTTGTTGGTTTTGGGATTTCAGAGGTTGGCTCGGTTCCAAGCACTCAAGGCTGCATCTAGACATGTACTAGGGAATGTTAGGGTCATGTTAGTCTATTGGTTCCAGCCCCTACACGCTGGAGGAAGAGATTTGACAGCAACTTCCCATAGCTGCCATTTCGAGTCTCACTTTCTGATTCTTGTTTGTCTAAGGCAAGGTTCGGTTCTTGTTTGGCCTAGGGCCTATAACCATGGTTTGAACACTTCCTTAGCATTTCTAGGACATGACCAAGATGGCCTTTCATGGCTTGGTTCATGGTCCCATCGGTTTTAAAAATAAAACAAGAACAGCGCCCCATAGGTATTCATTGTTCTGATTTTGGTTGTGTGTGTTGAGTTTCGAATTTATGGTGTCATGTGGGTTGTGGTTGGCTTCTAGCCCTTATCCATGACTCATACAACACCTTAGCATGTCTAGCATTGACAATGGTTAACCTCATAACCATTGGATCCATCATTTGACAGCAAAACAAGCAAGACACCCCACGCGTGTGAGGTGTGTTCTCGGGTAGAGCTTGTGAGTGGTTTCTGGTGTTACTTGGATCATGGCTAGCCAAGAGCCTGTAGCCATGGCTAGGACCCTTCCCTAGGAAGCATAGGACGTGGTCAAGTCAGCCTTAAGTGGCTTGAGCCATCTCCCAAGTCAGTTGGACAGCAACAACGCAAGCCCCTTTGATTTTAGTTTTTCTGAATTTTGTTTGTGAGTGTGAAGCTTCGGCTTCTTGGTTTGTGGTGGATCTTGGTTGGCTTCTAGCCCTTAGCCATGGTTCACACAGTACCTCATGATGTTTATATCATGCCTTGGTCGTTCATATGGCCACTGGAATGATACATGACAGCAAGAACAAGCAACACTCCCCACGGTACAGCATATGTGTTCTCGAGTGGAACTTCAGATTTGTCGTAGGTGTTGGTTTGGATTGTAGTTGGCCTAGGGCCCTTAGCCATGGTTCAAATCACACCATAGGACGTTGGTAAGAGGCTCTGGTTGGTGGTTCAAGCCCCAATGGCCAATATTCTTGAAAACGAAGCAAGGAAGCGCAACAGTTGCTGCTGTAATTTCCTGGACAGAAACTGTGCCTTCGGTTCAGAGGTGTGTTTCGAGTTCTTGGTTGGCTTTTAGCCTATAGCCTTGGACTGGACAGTACCTTATTGAGTTAGGAAGGTCATGTTTTTGGCCGTTTGTGATTTGGTTAAGTTTAGAAGTCGTACGAGAATTTACGGTGCAATGTGCCAAAGTGACTCTCGAAAGAGCGTTTCATGATTTTGGCCTCCATGCACAATTTTCGTGTATTACAGCCCTTGGTATATATTTTCTAGTATTTTAGATGTATTTTAATCATGACTAAATGATGGTTCGATGTTGGTTCGGGTTGGTACGGAGTCATGGTTAGATACTAAGTTTGTTGGGCGTAATTGACTCGTTTTTAGTTCGAATATGAAGTGTTTGTCAAGTTGAGATTATTTGCATGTGTCTCATGTTAGAATTAGGTCGCAGTGAGCCTGGGAATGATCCAACTCATTTGCTAAATTAAAACAGGATAATAATTATATTACGTGCATAAAAAAAAATAGAAAATGTTTATTTTTGAGATATATGCGATATGTCTTGTGGCCACCTTACGCTTATGGGATTGCTTCACCCGGTGACTTACGACCGGTTTACGATTATGTATGGGTACGGATATCCAGTCCAAGGGCTGTGATGATCTCTACCGCCCAGTATACTATGGTTTAGTCTGATCAGACGTGCATGTTATGTTATGGGCCACTTGCGTAGAACATTATCTCTAAAAAAAAAATAAATTACGATATGATATGTTATGACAGGGCTCTATCGAGCAACTCTTTTATGTACGATTTTTTTTCAGTTATGCACGTATTTATAATTACTCATGACACGATTTTCACGTTACGCTTTACGATACGATATTTTTACGTTGCATGCGATTTTATGATATATTTACTTGTTATTCACGATATATGCATGCTGGGTCTTTAGACTCACTAGACTTGATTGATGTAGGTACTGACGATGCAGAGGCTGAGGACGGGGACCAGTGAGTTAGCTCGGATCGGCGGTAGTACGAACCCGAGGACCTCACGTTTATTTATTCAGTTTTATGTTCAAACTCTTGTTATAACTTTATATATATTTTAAGTTATTGTTTAAAACATTATTCAGTTTCCGCTGCTATGTTTATGTTAAACCGTTGGGTTATTTTACGAAAGTTTTTATACTTTGCAATTTTATTTATTTGAAGAGAAAATTTTTAAAAATTCCGCAAAATTATGAATACGAATTACGGGCCTTCACAGTTGGTATCAGAGCGATGTTTCTTGTAAAGGGTTGTATTTACTACTGATCTCGAGAAGCTCACGAAGTCACGTCTCCAGTCTGTAAGTCCTACTTTCACGTATTACATTTTTTTTGAACATGAAATAGTTTACCAGCATGTTCTCATGAAATATTTTATCAGCATGTTATCTTGAAAAATATTTTTATGTCAAGATTATGTTTTAGCAAATATATATTTAAATTTCAAGAATAATAGTAGAAGTATTGCATGTTGGTTACGTAAAGATTTTACATGGTACAGTATGCCTCCTTGACGAGTTATTGACCGCCCGAGGGTTGCTGAAAGAGAGGCTAATGAGACTCAGAACCATTATGAGGATAGAGGTTCACCGCCACCTCCTCCCCCACCTGATATGCATACCCAGATGATGGCGGGTATGACTCAGTTCTTCGCACAGTTCACGGGGAACAATGCTGCAGCGGTAGCTAGGCCGCCTAGACCCGAGGCTATATGTGAGCGGTTCATGAGGATGAACCCGAAGGAGTTCACTGGTACGTCTGATCCCATGGTTGCTGAGGGATGGATTAAGTCCCTAGAGGTTGCTTTCAGATTTATGGAGCTAGAGGATGTTGACAGGGTCCGCTCTGCGACCTATCTTTTTGGAGGAGACGCCCGTCTATGGTGGGAGGGCGCATCTGTAGCTCTGGATCCAGCTACTCTCAGTTGGACGCGCTTTAGAGAGGTATTCTTCTCTAAGTATTTTATTGATGACGTGCGTTCGAAGTTGACCAGGGAGTTTATGACCCTGAGGCAGGGTGACATGACTGTTACGGAGTTTATCCGTAAGTTTGAGAGGGGTTGTCACTTTGTACCCCTGATCGCAAACGACGAGGGTGCCAGACTTAGGCACTTCATGGATGGGTTGCGGTCGATCTTACGCCGTGATGTTAGGGTTGCTGGCCCTACGACATATGAGGTCGCTGTCTCTAGAGCTCTTGCTGCAGAGCAGGCTCAGAGAGATATCGAGAATGACCGCCAGGGTAAGTGGCCATTTCAGGCGCCCCACCGCCCTCCTCAGCAGCAGCAGCAGCATAAGAGGCCTTTCCATGGCCCATCGAGGAGCAGAGAGCAGCAGCAACAGGGACGTGTGGTTCCGAGGAGGCAGGAGTACCCGGTCTGTGCCAAGTGCACACGCCGCCATACCGGAACTTCCATGTATGGCTCTGGGAAGTGTTTCAAGTGTGGCGGTAGTGGCCATTTGCTGAAGAATTGTCCTCAGAGGACATTGCCTACTCAGGGCAGAGTGTTTGCACTCCATGCAGCGGAGGCGAACCCAGGGACTATGCTCTTGACAGGTATCTTAAATCTTTAAGTTTTTATTTGGGAAAATTTTAGAATATATAATTCAGCATTTTGGGATTAATTGCTTTGAATTATTGGGTTATAAGACTTGAACTTAGAAATTGTGATAAGATTGCATGTTCTATACGGGTCGTCTTGGGAATCTAAGTTAGAAGAACTTTGACCTTTGCATGTCGATAGGATTAATTCTGGTAAATTATTGGATTTAGATAGATGTTCCAACCTTTCAGGAAGAATATTTATAGGCGGAGCTTCTACGAACACCTTGATTGATTCAGGAGCCAATCATTCATTCATATATGAGACCTTTGCGAATTCCATCGAGGTCAAGACGAGTGGATTGGATGTGGCGTATTCTGTGGTTATTCCATCTGGCGAGGAGATGGCAGTGACTAGCGTAGTACGAGACATAGACCTCGAGCTTCATGGAAATCTTGTCTAGGCGGATTTGATCGTGCTGCCAATGCCAGAGTTCGATATTATCCTTGGGATGGATTGGCTGCACAAGAATAGAGTACTTATTGATTTTCAGCGGAGATCTGTTCTAGTACGACCGCTTGGAAGAGAGCAATTCCTATTTGAGCCTGACAGGTACTTTAATTTACCTATCATGATATCTTGTATCCAGGCTAGGAAGCTCATGCATAGGGGTTGTCGAGCATTCATTGCGACCATTATATCTGTTCCCGAGGTCTCCAGCCAGTCAGTTGCAGATGTACCAGTTGTCAGGGACTTTTCAGACGTTTTTCCCGGTGACATCTCTGGTAGACCACCGGTACGAGAGGTTGAGGTTTCGATCGATCTTATGCCAGGTACCGCGCCTATCTCTAAGGCGCCATATAGATGAGCACCGTCAGAGATGGTTGAGCTCAAGAAACAGATTCAGGAGCTTCTTGACAAGGAGTTTATTCGCCCGAGTTTCTCTCCATGGGGCGCGCCTGTCTTATTTGTGAAGAAGAAAGACGGATCTATGAGGCTTTGCATTGACTACCGAGAGTTCAACAGGGTTACAGTGAAGAATAAATACCCACTTCTGAGGATCGAGGATTTGTTTGATCAGTTGCAGGGAGCCTCAGTATTCTCCAAGATAGATCTGCGTTCCGGATATCACCAGTTGAGGGTGAAAGACGCCGATACTTTTAAGACTGCTTTTAGGACTCGTTATGGGCACTTCGAGTTCCTTGTGATGCCGTTCGGTCTGACAAATGAGCCAACAATCTTCATGGATCTCATGAATCGTGTATTTCAGCCGTATCTTGATCAGTGCGTCATTGTATTCATAGACGACATTCTCGTCTACTCAAAGAGACAAGAGGATCACAACAGGCATCTGACCGCAGTATTGCAGACGTTGTAGAGGCACAAGCTATTCGCTAAGTTCAGCAAGTGCGAGTTCTGGTTAGAGAAAGTGGCGTTCCTAGGCCACATCATATCTAGCAGTGGCATTGTGGTAGACCCCGCGAAGGTTGCGACAGTCAGAGATTGGGAGGTGCCGCAGAGTGCATCAGAGATCCATAGTTTCCTTGGTCTAGCGGGATACTATCGGAAGTTTATTCAGGGTTTCTCCTCTATCGCAGTTCCACTCACGTCATTGACTAAGAAGAATGCTAAGTACGTGTGGAGCGATGAGTGCCAGAAGAGCTTCGATTCTTTGAAGCAAGCTCTTATTTCAGCACCGATCTTGGCCATGTCTTCAGGTCCCGGAGATTTTGTATTGTATACCGATGCTTCGAAGCTCTGTCTAGGTGCACTGTTGATGCAGCATGGGAAAGTAATAGCGTATGCTTCTCGTCAGTTGAAGATCCACGAGAAGAACTACCCTACTCATGATCTGGAGTTAGCTGCTGTAGTATTTGCCTTGAAGATTTGGAGGCATTATCTATACGGAGAGAAGTGTCAGATCTTTACCGACCACAAGAGCCTCAAGTACTTCTTCACGCAGAAAGAGTTGAATATGCGTCAGAGGTGTTGGTTGGAGTTAGTCAAGGATTATGACTGTGACATTAGCTACCATCCTGGTAAAGCTAATGTAGTAGCGGATGCTTTAAGCCGTAAAGTCGTAGTGATGGCTCATTTGACAGTTCAGAGGCCTTTTCAGAGTGAGATTCAGAGATTTGATCTAGAGATTTATACTCGAGGTAGAGTTCCCCGTCTATCTACCTTGATAATTAAGTCTTCTTTATTAGACCGTATTCGCAGCGGTCAGTCATCTGATGAGCAGTTGGCGAAGTGGAGGCAGAGAGATGAGACGAAGGGCAGTGCTTTGTACACAGTGAGTGATGGCATTGTTCGTTATCGAGATAGGATATGGGTGCCTAGCAGCGATTCTATTCGAGCAGACATATTAGCTGAGGCCCACATGTCCCCATACTCTATTCATCCTAGGAGTACGAAGATGTACAAGGATCTGCAGATATTATATTGGTGGCCTGGTATGAAGAGAGAGATTAGGAGATTTGTATCCGAGTGTTTGACTTGTCAGCTTGTGAAAGCTGAACATCAGAGACCAGTCGGCTTACTCAAGCCACTTCCCATTCTCGAGTGGAAGTGGGAGAACATTAACATGGATTTCGTGGTTGGTTTACCGAAGTCGGCTATACGTTCAAATGCTATATGGGTGATTGTTGATCGTCTTACCAAGTCAGCTCATTTCTTGCCTATTAAGACGACTTTCTCCATGATTCAGTATGCCGAGTTATATATCCGTGAGATAGTCCGATTGCACGGTATCCCAGTCTCGATTGTTTCTGACAGAGATCCGAGATTCACTTTCTCATTTTGGAAGAGTCTGCATTCAAAGATGGGAACGAAGTTGTTGTTTAGCACAGCATTTCACCCTCAGACAGATGGTCAATCAGAGAGAGTTATTCAGATCTTGGAGGATCTTCTCTGTGCTTGTGTCATCGATTTCTCAGGGAGCTGGGAATCGAAGTTGCCATTAGTGGAGTTTACCTATAACAACAAATTTCAGTCGTCTATAGGTATGGCTCCTTATGAAGCACTGTACGGAAGGAAGTGCAGATCGCCTATTCATTGGGATGAGGTAGGTGAGAGATCAGAGTTGGGTCCGGAGATTGTTCAACAGGCAGCCGAGACAGTAGTCAAGATCCGTGACAGGATAAGGACTGCTCAGAGTCGACAGACGAGTTATGCCGACCGGAGGAGGAGAGATCTAGAGTTTGCCGTTGGCGACCATGTTTTCGTGAAGATAGCACCGATGAAGGGTGTCATGAGATTCGGAAAGAAGGGGAAGCTTAGTCCGAGGTTCATCGGACCATTTGAGATCCTCGAAAGAGTTGGGACATTAGCATATCGTGTTGCTCTTCCGCTGAATCTGGCTGTAGTACACAATGTGTTCCATGTGTCGATGTTGAGGAAGTATTTAGCGAACCCTTCTCATGTGTTGAATTTTGTGTCGTTGCAGTTTTCTTCGAACTTGTCTTATGAAGAGCGACCAGTGCAGATCTTAGACCGTAAGGAGAAGAAGCTTCGAAACAAGGTGATCAAATCAGTGAAGGTCAAGTGGCTTAATCATTCCGATGAGGAAGCTACTTGGGAGTCAGAGTCAGAGATGCGGAGTCGCTTTCCAGATTTATTCGGTGAGTTCTAATTTCGAGGACGAAATTTTATTTAAGGGGGGGAGTGTTGTAGTGCCGAAACAACCAATATGCATATATATATGTGCATAATTTCTATTATTTACTTTTATATGGTTATTATTTTAAGAAATTCTTTATTTAATTGCATTTAAATCATTTACGTTATTTTTAAGGATTTTAAATCGCGTATTTCAAATTTTAGCTTTTTAGATATATACGCGGGACCGGACCGGAGATAGGAAATCGGAGATAAATTTTATGATCCAAAATTATTCTTAAATTTATTTCGAGCTAAGAAATAATTTATTTTGTTGAAATCAAGTGGATTTAAGTCTACTTTAATTAATTAATCACCAATTTAATTATAGGCTTCTTAATTCATCTAGATTGTGCTTAATTAACTTTTAAACAAGCTTATCTAACATAGGATTCTACTTAGCAAAACTTAAATAAAATCTTACACTAATTGAGAAGACAAGTCTCGGTCATCTCCACTCCACACAATTCCAATGAATACCATTTAACTCTCAACAACAAGAAAACAAAGGCCAACCAATCAACATGCATGTTTTCCCCCCAACATGGCATCATTTACTCCCCCATGCACACCTTATTTGACCACAAGCCTTCACCATCTTCTTCACTTCCCCTAGAACGAAATATTAGAGAATTAGAAGCTCCCATTCTTGGCCAAGACAACAACAATAGCAAGTTGTCTTCATTTTCGTAGTCGTGTCTCCCGATCCGACGTATTGTATTGTTTATTGTAAAAACAACTTAAGGCATGTCTATATTATTTCTTTGCTCTTCAATCAAGTTATATATCTATTTGTAAACCATTACATGTGCTTGATCCATGACAAAACCGAAATCATGTCAAGAACATTAGAAAAAAATCTGTGCAGAATGTTTTCACGGCCACCTTCATGCTTCACGGTTGTTGTTGGTTTTGTGAATTCAGGGGTTGGCTCGGTTCCAAGCACTCAAGGCTGCATCTATACATGTACTAGGGCATGTTAGGGTCATGTTAGTCCATTGGTTCCAGCCCCTACACGCTGGAGGAAGACATTTGACAGCAACTTCCCATAGCTGCCATTTCGAGTCTCAATTTCTAATTCTTGTTTGTCTAAGGCAAGGGTTCGGTTCTTGGTTGGCCTAGGTCCTATAACCATGGTTTGAACACTTCCTTAGCATGTATAGGACGTGACCAAGATGGCCTTTCATGGCTTGGTTCATGGTCCCATCGGTTTTAAAAATAAAACAAGAACAGCGCCCCATTGGTATTCATTTTTCTTATTTTGGTTGTGTGTGTTGAGTTTCGAATTTATGGTGTCATGTGGGTTGTGGTTGGCTTCTAGCCCTTAGCCATGACTCATACAACACCTTAGCATGTCTAGAATTGACAATGGCTAACCTCATAACCATTGGATCCTTCATTTGACAGCAAAACAAGCAAGACACCCCACGCGTGTGAGGTGTGTTCTCGGGTGGAGCTTGTGAGTGGTTTCGGGTGTTACTTGGATCATGGCTGGCCAAGGGACTGTAGCCATGGCTACGACCCTTCCCTAGCAAGCATAGGAAGTGGTCAAGTCGGCCTTAAAAGGCTTGAGCCACGTCCCAAGTCAGTTGGACAACAACAACACAAGCCCCTTCGATTTTAGTTTTTCTGAATTTTGTTTGTGTGTGTGAAGCTTCGGCTTCTTGGTTTTTGGTGGATCTTGGTTGGCTTCTAGCCCTTAGCCATGGTTCACACAATACCTCATGATGTTTATATCATGCCTTGGTCATTCATATGGCCACTGGAATGATACATGATAGCAAGAACAAGAAACACTCCCCACGGTACAGCATATGTGTTCTCGAGTGGAACTTCAGATTTGTCGTAGGTGTTGGTTTGGATTGCAGTTGGCCTAGGGCCCTTAGCCATGGTTCAAATCACACCTTAGGATGTTGGTAAGAGGCTCTGGTTGGTGGTTCAAGCCCCAATGGCCAATAGTCTCGAAAACGAAGCAAGGAAGCGCAACAGCTGCTGCTGTAATTTCCTGGACAGAAACTGTGCCTTTGGTTCAGAGGTGTGTTTCGAGTTCTTGGTTGGCTTTTAGCCTATGGCCTTGGAATGGATAGTACCTTATTGAGTTAGGAAGGTCATGTTTTTGGCCGTTTGTGATTTGGTTAAGTTTAGAAGTCGTACGAGAATTTACAGTGCAATGTGCCAAAGTGACTCTCGTAAGAGCGTTTCATGATTTTGGTCTCCATGCACAATTTTCGTGTATTACAGACCTTTGTATATATTTTTCAGTATTTTAGATGTATTTTAATCATGACTAAATGATGGTTCGATGTTGGTTCGGGTTGGTACGGAGTCATGGTTAGATACTAAGTTTGTTGGGCGTAATTGACTCGTTTTTAGTTCGAATATGAAGTGTTGGTCAAGTTGAGATTATTTGCATGTGTCTCATGTTAGAATTAGGTCCCAGTGAGCCTGTAACGATCCAACTCATTTGGTAAATTAAAACAGGATAATAATTATATTACGTGCATAAAAAAAATAGAAAATGTTTATTTTTGAGATATATGCGATATGTCTTGTGGCCACCTTACGCTTATGAGATTGCTTCACCCGGTGACTTTTGACCAGTTTACGATTATGTATGGGTACGGATATCCAGTCGAAGGGCTGTGATGATCTCTACCGCTCAGTATACTGTGGTTTAGTCTGATCAGACGTGCATGTTATGTTATGGCCCACTTGCGTAGAACATTATCTCTAAAGAAAAATTACGATATGATATGTTATGACAGGGCTCTATCGAGCAACTCTTTTATTACGATTTTTCAGTTATGCACGTATTTATAATTACTCATGATACGATTTTCACGTTACGCGTTACGATACGATATTTTTACGTTGCTTGCGATTTTATGATATATTTACTTGTTATTCACGATATATGCATGCTGGGTCTTTAGACTCACTAGACTTGATTGATGTAGGTACTGACGATGCAGAGGCTGAGGGCGGGGACCAGTGAGTTAGCTCGGATCGGCGGTAGTACGAACCCGAGGACCTCACGTTTATTTATTCAGTTTTATGTTCAAACTCTTGTTATAACTTTATATATATTTTAAGTTATTGTTTAAAACATTATTCACTTTCCGCTGCTATGTTTATGTTAAACCGTTGGGTTATTTAACGAAAGTTTTTATACGTTGCAATTTTATTTATTTAAAGAGAAAATTTTTAATAATTCCGCAAAATTATGAATACGAATTACGGGCTCTCACAGGTGGCCTTGATGATTATGAAGATCGAAGACATGTAAATATTGAAGGCTAATGTAATAGTTGCATTTGCATCCTATGCATTTCCCTAGGATTGGTCATCCTTGTTTTGTTTACTGTTTATAATATTTTCATGATATATTATAAATAATAAGTATGTGCGTTATTATTATGATAATAACAAAGTTGCATGAATCCGGCAAACATACGATCAAACATAGCGAGCTTTTAAATAAAATTAATGATTACACCTTTCAAAATTAAAAACCCTCATTTTGAATAAGATTCAAAATTAATATCAAGCCCGAAAAGGAGAATTATAAACGCATCATGCCCCCATTGTCGATAAAAGACATAGAAATTATAAACGTGTTTATAATTTCTATGTCTTTTATCGACAATGGGGGCATGATGAATGCTACCCGTGCTCGGGGCTCGGCTCATATTATTGGGGGAGCCCTGGGTGCCGGAAAGCTGTGACATCCATTGACATGGTGATGTGAACTACGTGGAACTCTCATGATTTTGGCTCATATTATTGAAGGAACTCATGGCGACCGTCCATTAAGTTTCAACATCGATGGTAAGGCTTGACACGTAATTATGAACGACGTCATATTATTGGGTCCTAATCAAACATGAGACAAAAGTTTACGTAAAGGGTTGCATTGAGATGCAATTGGAAACTACCTTTTGGGAATTATGATTGAATGATATTATTTGGGATCATAATTCTCTAATTGGACCTTACGTACCTACTGAGAAAAGGAGTTTCCCGTTTTCACTAGAGAGTAGTGAAAGATGTCAAAATAGTGGGAGCGAATATTTATAAAGTAAAAGTCCATACTTTATATCTTACTAAATGATACGAACACGGATGGTCAAGCTCCAAGGAAAACATGGGATCTTTTAGAAATGCCGGAGGCACCAATTACGAGGTGACGACTGAAGAAGTTCAAGGAACCGTTGCATGGACTTATGGGCAAAGGGCGGAAGGCTTCATGATGCATGGGAGTAAGTGTGAGGGCTAAAGGAACATGATTCAAGCGACTTTTGAACGACCGAGGTTACACGGACCTGTACACGGGGTCCGTGTCCCTTACACTCGAGGATGAAGAAAACAAAGCCTACACGGACTTGTACACGGGGTCCGTGTCGACTACTTTCGAAACGTGGAAATTTACCATGCTGCACGGACCCCCTTCCGGACCACTACACGGGGTCTGTGTCCTTTCCGTTTGGGCGAGATTTTGTTCCTTCTTTAGTGTTTTAATTATTTTGGCAACTAGATATTGTTATCTCTTAATGATATGTAAACATATTTGGACGAAAATTAAGACTATTCAGATTATTATTGATAGTTTATCANACCTGGCTAGGACCCTCTCCTCGACTGAACCAACCCCTGACCGAGCCCTGGCCCCAAGCCGTGACTCCCCAGCCCTCACAACAAGGAACCCGATCACCCCAAAGACCATGATAGAAACTGACTCCAACCTTTTTCATTGATGATTGTCGTGGGTTTGGTGTTTAGTTAGGACTCTAATTCATATAAAAACTTTTCTTGAACATAATTTGACATCATGGCAGCCCCTTAACATGCACAGAACAAGTTTTTAGATCAAACCACATGGATTTAATACATGCAAGTGCAAAAATCCGAAAAATAAACAAGGCAACTACATGGTTTTCATGAACACAGCTTTTAAAATGATATTATGACGTAATGGATGAGAAAAGGAGATTAAGGCGTGCCTTTGCGTTAAATACGCACGAAAAACTGTTGACGACGAAGAACGGAGCGAAACCTTGGCTTGTTTCTCCTTGAATTCTTTCGAAAATCCATTCCAAAGTGTGTGTGTGTGTGAGCCCTTAACTTTGAGTGTTTTAGGGGAGAGTTTTTTTTTTCGGAATTATAAAAGTGTGGCCGAGAGTTGTGTTGCTATGTATAGGGTTTTAACCTTTTTACATACTAATTAAACTATTAACTAGGCTTAGGCCTATTAAGCCAATAAATTAAGCCCATTAGTCTTAGTTAGAATTTAATAAAATATCAACAAGGCTTTTTTAAAATAAATTTGTGAATTTATTAGTCGGGTTACCAAAAAGCCCGTATTTTTATTGAAAAATCAACACCGATAAAATTTACGTCTCTGCGTATAAAATCACCTCAAAACCCCTTATTTTCAAAAATATGAAAAAAAACATCAACCGTATTTTAAATAATTAAAAACATTATACGTTTTTCAGCCCTCGATCGCAACTTGAATATTCCTTAAAAATACAATTTTATGCATGATGATAATAAAATGATATTTAACATGTAAGCATGTATGTCACATAATCAATTAGTAATTAAAATCAGTTAATTACTCATTTTTCATGTTTCCTAGATTCGCATGTAGTTTGGTTACGTCTTCTTAATTTTGGACCTTACAATTCCTCCTCCCTTTAAATAAAATTTCTTCCTCGAAATTAGAACTTACCGAATAATTCTAGATAGCGACCCTTCAAGTCCCTCTCTGTTTCTCAAGTAGCTTCCTCTTCCGAGTGATTCAGCCACTTGACCTTGACCATTGGAATGACTTTGTTTCGCAATCTTCTTTCTTGCCTTGCTAAGATCTGGACAGATCTTTCTTCATATGTCATATTTGGATTTAATTGAAGGGGTTCATAATTTAGTACATGTGACGGATTCGACATGCACTTCCGCAGCATCGAAATATGGTACACATTGTGAACTCCTGAAAGTGTTGGTGGCAATGCCACTTTATAAGCTAGTGTCCCAATCCTCTCCAAAATCTCAAATGTACCAATAAATCTAGGGCTTAGCTTCCCCATTTTGCCAAAACTTATAACACCCTTCATAGGTGCTATTTTCACGAATACATGATCTCCCACTGCAAACTCTAAGTCCATTCGTCTTTTGTCTGCATAACTCTTTTGTCGGCTTTGCGCCATCTTCATTCTATCGCAAATTTTGACTATAACATCCGTAGTCTCTTCAATCACATCTGCACCAATCTCACTTCTTTCACCAACCTCGTCCCAATGAATAGGAGATCTACATTTTCTTCCATAAAGTGCCTCAAAAGGAGCCATCCCGATTAATGATTGGAAGCTATTATTGTAGGTGAACTCCACTAGAGGTAACTTTGGTTCCCAACTGCCTTGGAAGTCAATAACACAAGCTCGCAGTAGATCTTCTAGAATCTGTATAACTCTCTTAGACAGAGCATCGGTTTGAGGATGAAATGCTGTAATGAATAATATCTTGGTCCCCATCGCTGCATGAAGACTATTCCAAAAAGATGACATAAATCTCGGCTCCCTGTCAGAAACAATAGATACCGGAATCCCATGCAGACGAACTATCTCTCGAATATATAAGTCAGCGTACTGAATCATGGTGAATGTCGTCTTAATAGGTATAAAATGCGCTGATTTCGTAAGACGATCAACTATCACCCACATGGCGTTAAAACCCTTAACAGTCTTCGGTAGTCCCACAACAAAGTCCATAGTAATGTTTTCCCATTTCCACTCGGAAATGGGAAGTGGCTTAAGTTTTCCCGCTGGTGTTTGATGCTCTGCTTTAACTTGTTGACATGTCAAACACTCAGATACAAACTTCAGAATGTATCTCTTCATGCCTGGCCACCAATATAACAACTGCAAATCTTTGTACATTTTCGTGCTACCCGGGTGAATGGAATAAGGTGTGTCATGAGCTTCCTTTATAATAAGATCTCTCAAAGAATCGTCACTAGGAACCCATAACCGATCTCGGTAACGAACTATACCATCCACCTCTGAATATTGCTTCCGGCCCTTGGCTTCATCTCTAGTTCTCCATTTTTGCAACTGCTCATCAGTAGACTGCCCATCGCGGATTTTTTCTCTCAAGGTCGACTGTACTGATAATGTGGCAAGATTAGGGGACTCGCCCCTAGCATAGACTGTAAGCTCAAACCGTTGTATCCTTGACTGCAACGGTCTTTGAAGTGATATTTGAGTGATAAATGCTGCTTTTCTACTCAGTGCGTTTGCCACAACATTAGCTTTCCCTGGATGATAGCTAATCTCGCAATCGTAGTCCTTTACTAACTCAAGCCATCTGCGTTGTCTCATATTCAGTTCCTTCTGGGTGAATAAGTATTTCATACTTTTGTGATCGGTGAATATTTTGCACTTCTCCCCATAAAGGTAGTGTCTCCAAATCTTCAGTTCAAAAACTACTACTGCCAGCTCTAGATCATGAGTAGGGTAGTTTTTCTCGTGAATTTTCAACTATCTCGACGCATAAGCTATAATTCGGTCATTTTGCATCAAAATTGCACCCAAACCAAGTTTAGAAGCGTCGGTATAAAGAACATACTCCTCTTGCCCCGATAGCATAGATAACACTGGTGCCGATATCAAGGCTTGCTTCAACTTGTCAAAACTTTCTTGACACTCGGGTCCCCAAACAAACTTTGCATTCTTATTTGTCAAAGCGGTCATAGGTACCACTATAGATGAGAACCCATGAATAAACTTGCGATAATAGCCAGCTAGTCCCAAGAAACTGTGAATCTCGGTAACACCCTTCGATACTGGCCACTCTTTCACTGCCTCAACTTTACTCGGGTCAACTTCCACGCCATCACTAGCCATGATGTGGCCTAAGAACGCCACTCTATCAATCCCAAACTCGCGCTTGCTGACCTTTGCATATAGCTTCCTGTCTTGCAGTACCTGCAGTGCGATCCTCAAGTGACGGCTATGCTCCTCTCTGCTCTTGGAATAGATCAATATGTCATCAATGAAGACAATAATAAACTGATCCAGATACGGCTGAAATATGCGATTCATGAGATCCATGAAGATCGCTGGCGCATTGGTCAACCTAAATGACATTACCATAAACTTATAGTGCCCATATCTCGTGCTAAATGCCATCTTGTGTACATCTGACTCTTTTACTTTCAATTGATGGTATCCAGATCGCAGATCAATATTGGAAAATATCGATGCTCCTTGCAACTGATCAAATAAATCTTCAATTCTTGGCAGTGAATACTTGTTTTTGATAGTGACCCTATTGAGCTCTTGATAATCGATGCAAAGACGCATACTACCATCTTTCTTTTTCACAAATAACACTGGTGCGCCCCATGAGGAATAACTAGGGCGAATGAAACCCTTGTCTAGCAATTCTTGGATTTGATCTTTCAATTTTTTCATTTCAGCGGGTGCTAGACGATAAGGTTCTTTAGATATAGGAACAGTGCCCGACATTAGATCAATAGAGAATTCCACTTCACGATCGGGTGGAATACCAGAAACGTCCTCGGGAAAGACGCTAGGAAAATCTCTGATTATATCAAAATCTTCTAACTTCTGACTGATAGATGCATGTGTGGTGGTGACATATGCTAGAAAAGCTTGGCATTCACGCCTAATAAGCTTCCTCGCACACAGACAAGAGATAATGTGTGGCATTTGCTTGTTTCTCGCCGTCTCAAAGACAAAATGTTTACCACTAGGCGGTCGAATAGACACTGATCGCTGACTGAAATCAATCGAAGCTCCATTTGTAGATAGCCAATCCATCCCAAGTATAATATTAAATTCGGGCATAGGATGCACAATAAGATCTGCCCGCACAACTTCTTTGAATAAAGGAAGTTCCAGATTCTTGATAATCTTAGACGTGAGCATTTTGATCACCGGAAGGAATAGAAACTTTGAAACCCAAACCCATATCTTGAGGAGTAATATTTAGTCTTTTGATGAAGGTTTCCGATATAAAAGAATGTGTAGCTCCTGAATCTAGCAGTGCATAGGTAGCCACACCTAGAATGATGATCCTCCATGCAGCGAAAATGTCTTTCAAATCTTTTCGTGTTGAAACTTAAGGATTTACCATCATTAATTCCCAAAGTTATATGTAGATTGCGTGTTGAACTTAAACATTTATTGAAAAATTGCATTTTAGTCCCCAAAATTTCGGATATTTGCATTAAGGCCCTTATATTTTTGAACTTTTTCTTTTTAGTCTACTAAGATTTTGAAAATTACAATCATGGTCCTCAAGAATTCGGTAATTGCATTAAAGCCCCTTGTCTTTTGTTTATTTAAGTTTAGGTTCCCTAATTATCGAAAATTACAATTTAGACCTCAAATTTTCGAAAATTGCACTTTGACCCTAAAAATTTTCGAAACCCCTACAATTCCCTTAGTTATGATATCCTTTAAATTTTTTCCCTCAAATTTTCATTTGGAATCAAATAAAACATGGCACAAAATTAATATCGTCTTTTATGGTTCCTAAAATCATAACTTAAATCCAACTAAGTAGAACATGCAACCCAATTTCCTCTAGGTTAAATCTTGTTCCCAATTCAATTCTAATAACCAATTTAACATTTTATGCAATAATACACAATATAAAAAATGTTAAATGACTAGGTTACCTGTAATGAGTGTAGTGTCTGCCTCTTCCTCAACTTCTTCTGCATTCATAACATAAGCTCGTGACGTAGTAGTTGCTTTCTTCTTTGGGCACTCGATAGCTTTGTGTCCAGCCTCCTTGCAGTAGAAACATTTAAACGATCCCCATTCACATTTGCCAAGATGTAGGCGATTGCACTCCTTGCATGGTTGCCTCTCAACAAGCTTTGGTGCTCCAGGATTTTGTGGCTTTGGTGGTGCTGGCTTCTTGACTGGACCTTGGGGCTTTTGAGGCCCTTGAGGTCTAAGAGGACCCGTATAAAGCTTTTTATTAGGCTGATTATTATTCTGGTGTTGCTGCCTCTTGCTCTGAATCTCAAAATCGATGTCCTTCAAAAACTGTTCAGACTGGAAAGCATAAGTGACGGCAGTAGGATAATCTAAAGGTCGCATCATCATAACATTATTCCGGATGGTAGGTCGTAGCCCATCCATAAAGTGTCTAAGCTTCTCTTCGGCATCCCTGGCAATAAGGGGTACAAAATGACAACATATATCAAACTTCTTGACAAACTCAGCAACAGTCGAGTCTCCCTGACGAAAGCTCGTAAACTCTCTCTTCAGCCGTCCTCTAACATCAGCAGTAAAATACTTCTCGTAGAATATCGTCTTGAATTGAGCCCAAGTAAGTGTAGCAAGGTTAACACCGTGCTCGGCTCCTTCCCACCACAAAGAAGCATCCTCTCTAAGCAGATAAGTAGTAAACCTCACACGGTCAGCATCTCCCATATCAAGATAGTGAAAGTGTACCTCCAATGAACGAATCCAACCCTCTGCAGCAAAAAGATCGGTAGTGTCGGAAAATTCCTTCGGCCCTAGCCTCTGGAACTTCTCCGAAATATCAAGCTGTGGCCTAGGTGGCTACTGTAACTGCTATTGTTGCATTTGCTGCAACTGCTGCTGCTGTAACTGTTGCTGATGTAACTTCTGCTCGAAGAGACGAGCCATCCCCTCTAATGCACGAGTAGCAGGATCCCTAGGTGGTGGTGGTGGTGGTGCATTTCCTTCTTGATTCACACTGTTCTCTGCTTGGTTTCCATTAACGGGGGCACGTCTAGGAGGCATTTTATCTGAACGTTTTCCAAATTCTAACGTAACCAACATGCGTTTAAATCTAAGTTCTCTAATCATGTGACATATCCTTTTCCATTTAGCAATTTAAGCATGCAACGCATAAATACTTAGAAACTCGTAAACATGTTGATAGGATCGATTAACGTATCAAGAGAGTTTAGAAGGGGGGGTTGAATAAACACTCACAATTAAAATGAATCTTTTCGAATTTTGAATTCAGTTTGGTGACAAACTGATTCTCGGAATCTTGTTGGTCAATGACAATCAGTTAAACTAAGAGTAGTTGCGGAAAATAACTGACTAAAATATATAATACAAAACTGAAATAAAGTACGCAAGGATTGTTTCTGGATGTTCGGAGATTTTAATCACTCCTACGTCACCCCTTCTATCTCAAGGATAGGATTTCCACTAAAAGACTTTGATCGAATACAAGACTTGTACTGACCCACTTCAGTTTGGACTTATCACTGCCAAAACTGAAACTCTTAGCATACAACAGCTTTTATCAGTTCGTGACTGATCTTAGCACAACTGATATATTCCTGAATGTATTACAAAGTGCTAACACGCTCAAAGTGTAGCTTTAGATGCTTCTGATATGTCTGATATACTTGAGCTGTGAATTGTGATTTTAGCAGCGTAATAGCAAGCTTCAATAATGCGTTGATGGTTTTTACTTCTCAGCTGCTTTGTTCACTTATTTATATACTTCCTTTCCAACGGTAACTTGAGATGAATTTGAATCTTTGTATCTGTTGTTTTTTTACTTGGTTATTCCTTGGATATTGTTTCCTTCATTTATTGTGATGCGGCGTCTTAACTGCTTTCGCCGCAATGCGTTGTTCTAAGCTGTATTGATTTAAGTGCTGCGTTGCAATCTTCTATGTCTCTTTGTCGGTTGATCGTTCTTTCCCGAGACATGTTCAGTTGAAAGAAGCATACGGCTGAATATATCAACTGATCGGTTTCCAACTGATCAGTCAGCTATCTTCGAGAATTCAATCAAGTTCAACTGATCAGTTGGTTTTCTTCAAAAGTTCAGTTCAGCTGGGTTCGGTTGCCTTAGATAATATGTGCGATACTCTTCAGTTAGGCAAGCTGTATAGATCGAATATTTGATCAGTTAGTTCTAATAAATAATCGGTTTGTCAAACATCCTAAATTAAGTTTCCAACACATGTACAATAAACATAATATTCATGTAGTCATGCAGGTAACATCATACTGAATCATATAAAGCATGTAAGAACTTACAACTTTGAGGCTTGACGACTGATCTTTCCGGCGCTGATGGTGGCACAACCCTTTACGGGACCTTTGCTCTGATACCAACTGAAACATCTGCCTTTTTTATTGCTTTAAAAGTACTAGATTTTTTAAAAAAACACTTAATTTTCAGCCATTTACAGTTCCCACATGAAAATATTTTTATAAAATATTTTACCCTTTAAAATAAACACCAACAATCTAGCATTTTAGAAAATCAAGTGCAATAGTCATAAAATGAAATCGTCAACTTTTTACCAAACCTAAAAAGCAATAAGTTTGAAAAGTATAGCTCATACTAAACCTTTCAACAATCTCTCAAAAGCATAAATAAATAGTCTTAAAATCCTTAACATATATCATAAATAGTAAATGCGGAAAAGTAGAAGCGCTGGTCCACGGGTTGTATGCACCGAAAGTCCAGTCAAATCATCCGTCAAGCCCTCCCTTAACCTCACCTGCATCCATCACACCTAGTGAGTCTAAAGAATCGACACACCATAATCTTTATAACAAATAATACGTATAAAATTGCATGCAACAGTGAAAATAATTTTACGTAAAAATACATTTTCATGACATGCAAACATAAACTTTAACCTTTCTTTTTTCCTCAACATGACATAAAAACCTTTAACATGATCATAAACGTTTTCCTTTTCCTTTTCTTTGTTGAATTGAGATAGTTAATTATGACTTTCCTCAAAAAATCGATGGATCCATCTACATGTAACCACAGTACTGGGCGGCGGGGATATCAGCGACACTCTCACCGGTCAACTGAACCTTGTCCTATACTCTTTCGAATAGAAATACGATCGTCGGGGTTCTCTCTTGGGCCTTTTCCCATACGTGGGTTCCCTCTGGGGCCTTTTCCCCTCACAATATTCTCATTCTTATCGTTACCTCATACAGTTACCTCATATTCGTAATAGTGAAAATACGATCGTCGGGCTCCCACTAGGACCGTCACCCTCACGATATCGCCAACATTATCGAATTAGTCACAATTATTTCACTTCCTTCAACGTTTATATTCTCATTACTTTATAAAAATCATGCGTACATATAATTTTATTTTTTGAAACCAAGCATGCATCATGTCTTTTAAATGTCTTCCTTAAATCATAAAAATCCCATAGACATTTAAAAATCATAATTTAATCATGAACATTTCATAAATATTTAAAAGTAATCATATTATCATAAAAACAACATTTAGAGCACAACCATGACGTTTACTATTTTAAGATGTAAAAAGATCGTTTTACCCCTAGACGTAAAATTCCTTGATTTTGACTTTTTCTTGAATTCATTGACTCTAACATGTCCCAAATAATTATTTAAGTCTAAATTAATTTTCCCATAATTTTATTTAGTTTAAATATTAAACTTTTTTATTTATCTTTAATTAATTTTTTTGACGGTGTTTTAATCCCGAAAAATCCCAAACGTTAATATAAAATTCCTAAATTCAAAATTTATTCTTTTTATATTATTTTAGCCCTTATGAATCACGACTCGACCCCCGTGAGCCGTTTTTCAATTATTTCTAATTTAGAAACCCTATTATGACACAAAAACTTCGACCCGAGCCAACTTTCGATTTTCTCGAGTGACCCCCAAACCATGTTGATCCAAAACCTGACCAACATCCTAGAGTACCCTACTGAACCCTTAGATCACTTAGAAACCACCCCACGCCATGAAACGAAGCCCCCAACTCCCCCACCTATGCTGGCCGAGAATCCTTTTCTGAATGGAGTCTAAGTTTGCGCGACCAGGCTACTACCAGCGAGCCCAGGCCTTGAACCACTCGCTCACATACCTTTCTAAGACTCTAAAGACTCGCCCTAGCCCAGCCCGTGAGCCCTGGACCGAGCCCTCAACCCATTGGAAGCCTGCACTACTCGCGCAGATGCTGTACGTTTCTCGGGTAGAGTCCTAGCATGGCTAGGACTCTTTCCCCAGCCCCTAAATCGAGTCCTAGCCTAGCTAGGACCCTTTCCTCGACAGAACCAACCCCTGACCGAGCCTTGGCCCCAAGCCGTGACTCCCCAGCCCTCACAACAAGGAACCCGGTCACCCCAAACCCCATGATAGAAACCAACTCTAACCTTTTTCCTTGATGATTGCCGTGGGTTTGGTGTATAGTTAGGACTCTAATTCATATAAAAACTTTGCTTGAACATAATTTGACATCATGGCAGCCCCTTAGCATGCACATAACAAGTTTTTAGATCAAACCTCATGGAATTAATACATGCAAGTGCAAAAATCCGAAAAAAATAAACAAGGCAACTACATGGTTTTCATGCACACAGCTTTTAAAACGATATTATGATGTAATGGATGAGAAAAGGAGATTAAGGCGTGCCTTTGCGTTATATACGCATGAAAAACCGTTGATGACGAAGAACGGAGCGAAACTTGGCTTGTTTCTCCTTGAATTCCTTCGAAAATCCCTTCCACAGTGTGTGTGTGTGAGCCGTGAACTTTGAGTGTTTTAGGGGAGAGTTTTTTTTTTCTGAATTATAAAAGTGTGGCCGAGAGTTGTGTTGCTAGGTATAGGGTTTTAACCTTTTTACATACTAATTAAACTATTAACTAGGCTTAGGCCTATTAAGCCAATAAATTAAGTCCATTAGTATTAGTTAGGATTTAATAAATATCAACAAGGTATTTTTAAATAAATTTGTGAATTTATTAGTCGGGTTGCCAAAAAACCCACATTTTTATTGAAAAACCAACACCGATAAAATTTACGTCCCGTTGTATAAAATCGCCTCAAAACCCTTATTTTCAAAAATATGAAAAAAACATCAACCATATTTTAAATAATTAAAAACATTTTGCGTTTTTTCAGCCATCGGTCTCCATTCCTCGATCGCAACTTGAATATTCCTTAAAAATACAATTTTATGCATGATGATAATAAAATCATATTTAACATGTAAGCATGTATGTCACATAATCAATTAGTAATTAAAATCAGTTAATTAATCATTTTTCATGTTTCCTAGTTTCGCATGCAGTTGGGTTACGTCTTCTTAATTTTGGACCTTACATTTGAAGCAATGTGTAAAGCTGACCGCTGTAATTGAATAAGGCCACCAGACCAGCAATGTGGACATACAGATCTTTCAACAAGCACAACATCCAAACTACTTCACAAGTGCCATTTGCCATTGACCTATACTCCGCTTCAGCTGAAGACTTAGACATGGTATGTTGCTTCTTTGACTTACAAGATATGATGGAATCTCCAAGAAACACACAAAATCCAGAAGTCTATCTTCGAGTATCTGGGCAAGCTGCCCAATCAGAATAGGTGAATAAGCTCAACTTAAAGGCAGAGGATGAATTATAAAACAGTCCTTGACCAAGAGTTCCCTTGATATATTTAAGCACCGAGTAAACTGCTTGCAGATATTTATCTCGTGGAGCATATACAAATTGGCTAAGTTTTTTAACACAATAAGACAAATCAGGCCGAGTGACTGTAAGATATAAGAGTTTGTCCACCAACTTACGATACATGGAGGAATCAGGGAGCAATTCACCATCATCATGTGTAAGCTTGAGGTCAGTGTCCATAGGTGTCATTCGTGGTTTACACCCAAGGAGACCAGTGTCAGTGAGCAGTTGTAAAGCATAGTGACACTGGCAAATATAAATTCCACGCTTTGATTTTGCAACTTCAATTATAAGGAAGTACTTTAGATCACCTAAATCCTTCAATTTAAACTGATCATTGAGAAATATTTTTAAGGCCCTAGCTTTTGCCTCTTCATTTGTGGCTAAAACCACATTATCCACATAGACTAACAATGCTATGAATTGCATCTTTATGGGTTCGAGTGAACAAAGAATTATCTGCATGTGATTGGACAAAACCAATACCAAGCAAAGTTGAGGAAAACTTTGTATACCACTTTCATGATGCTTGTTTAAGGCCGTACAAGGACATGTGTAACTTGCACACGGCGTGAGAAGGTGGTAAGGACTCCCTGTTGATCTGATAACCAGGAGGTAATGACATGTATACCTCTTCAGAAAGATCAATGTCGAGGCCCGTATTTCGTATTTGTAAATTTGCGGAATTATTTAAAATTTTTCTTATTAAAAATAAATAACATGCCTCATTCATAAAATAAACTGATAAAAATTGTAATGTTAAAATAGCAGTGGAAGTAAATGTTGTTTTCAAGCCACAACTTAAAAATAGTTCAACAAGATAAAATGAGTTTTGAGCTTAAAATGATAAATGAGCTGAAGCATGAGGTCATCGGGTTCCTACTACTGCTGACCCAAGCTACCTCACTGGTCCCCGCCCTCAGTCCCGACCTCATCAGTAGCTACAACAATCAAGTCTAGTGAGTCTAAAGACTCAGCATGCATATATCGTGGTTAACAAGTAAATATATCATAAAATCGCATGCAACGTAAAAATATCATATCGTAAAGCGCAACGTGAAAAATCGTGTCATGAGTAATTATAAATACGTGCATAACTGAAAATTGTACGAAAAATGTTTGCTCGATAGAGCTTTGTCATAAAATAGCATATCATAATTTTCTGTAGAGATAATGTTCTACGCAAGTGGCCCATAACATAACATGAATCGTCTGATCAGACTAAATCACAGTATATTGGGTGGTAGAGATCATCACAGTCCTTGGACTGGATATCCGTATCCATACATAAACATAAACCGGTTGTAAGTCACCGGATGAAGCAATCTCATAAGCGTAAGGTGGCCACAAGACATATCGCATATATCTTAAAAAAAATAAACATTATATATTTTATCCACGTAATATAATTAAAATCCTATTTTTATTTTTTTCCCAATTGATTTGGATAGTTCCCAGGCTCGCTACGATCTAATTCTAACATGAGACACATGCAAATAAACTTAACTTGACCAACACTTCATAACCGAACCCAAAACGAGACAATTACGCCCAACAACTTAGTATTCAACCATGGCTTCGTACCAACCCGAACCGACATTGGACCATCATTTAGCCATGATTAAAATAAAGCTGAAATGATGAAATAATGTCCATACTAACTGAAATGCAAAAAATGGTGAATGGAGGCCAAAATCGAAAAAGCTCTTTCGAGAGTCACTTTGGCACATTGCACCGTAAATTCTCGTACGACCTCTAAACTTAATCAAATCATAAACGGCCAAAAACATGACCTTCCTAACTCAATGAGGTACTATCTAGTCCAAGGCCATGGGCTAAAAGCCAACCTAGAACTCTCACCAGCCTCCTAAACCGAACCCAAGCTGCTGCTCAATTACAGTAGCAGCATTTGTGCTTGCATCGCTTTGTTTACGAGGCTATTGGCCATTGGGGCTTGAACCACCAACCAGAGCCTCTTCCCAACATCCTAAGGTGTGGCTTGAACCATGGCTAAGGGCCCTAGGCCAACCATAATCCAAGCAACACCCAAGACAACCCAACGCTTGAAACCGAGAACACCAAACAAATTTTGTGCTGCGCGATGGTGTGGATCGCTTGCTGTCTCGGGTCGTTCCAGTGGTAATTTGATCGACCATGGCTCAATTTAGACATTGTGAGGTATTGTGTAAACCATGGCTAAGGTCTAGAAGACAACCAAGATCCACCCAACACCATAACAACGAAACTCACTCACCCAAAACAGAAAAAAAGAAACCGAGGGACACTTGTGCTGTTTTGCTTCAAAATTGATGGGTCCATGAACCAAGCCTTGAAAGGCTCAGTTGTTCACGTCTTAGACATGCTAGGGAAGGGTTCTAACCATGGATACAGGCCCTAGGCCAACCACAATCCAAACCCTCACCTTAGGCGTCCAAACAACAAAAAAATTCGAGACACATATTGCAACTATGGGGAAAGTTGCAGTCAAGTCTCTTCCTAACGTGCATGGGATGGAACCAACAAACCAACATGATCCTAACCCACCCTAGTACGTGCCTAGATGCAGCCTTGAGCGCTGGAACCGAGCCAGACCCTGAAACAACAAAAACAATCCAACCCGTGAAGCACAAGGAAGGGCCGAAAAATCTGCACTTTCTTTTCAAAAATTTCGTGACAAAAGTTCGGTTTTTGCTTCTAGATTCATGAACATAACATGATTTAAAATATTTATATGACTTGATTGAAGAGCAAAAGATAATATAAACATGCCTTGAATTTGTTTTTAAAGAAAACAAACGATTACGACGAACACGGCGCGGCGGAGACGGAGTTCTCTTTTCTTACTTGTTTTCTCTCTTATTTTTCCTTGAGCTTCCCACGATTTTTGGCTAGTGAATTACTCTGAAATTTTCGGTGGGAATGGAGAGAGAATGAAGGCTAGGAAATGAATGGAGTTTACTAATTAAATGGAGAGTTTAAATGGCAAATCAAATCCTTCTATCCTAGTGTTTGTTAAATAAGGAATGAGGTGTGACATGATTTGATTTGAAGGGTGAGATGGCCGAAATTATCATTCAAAATAAGGTAGAAAAATTGCTTAATTATTAATTATTGAAGATTAAATGTGAGAGGATTATCTCCTAAGAAAGGATAAGGAAATGAATCAAAATGGTGAGTTGTCAAAATAATTAAATCTTAACAAGGGAGTGGCCGAATTCTTGCTATTAAATGGAGGGAAATATTGCTTAATTCTTTAATTATTGGTGATTAAAATGAAGAAATTATCTACTAAGAAAAGAATAAGAAAAGAAATAAAATGGTGAGTTGTTAAACAAATATCAAATCTTTTAAATGGGGACCAAAAATTGCTAGATAAATGTGGATGAAATATTGCTAAATTATTGAATTTTATCTCCTTAAAGTTTTAAACACTTAATGATGTATTTTAGTGAAATAGTAAATTAATTTGGGATAAGCATTATCTTGCATGCATGGATAAATCTTTAAAATAAATTAATAACATGTTAAGTTACAATTTCTTAAATAAAATAAGCCTAGATTAACTTATCTCAATTGGTCACACATTTGAATTTAGGCTTTTAATTAATTATGGGAAATGAAAGAATTTATTTACTACTTATCTCTAATTAATTAAATAAATACTTAAATCTTCTTTTACCTTAAAATAAATTATTATTTGACTTAAATTAAATTTAGGAATATTTTCTTATCATTAAATTTATCTCAATACTCTAACTCCGGTCCGGCCTCGTTTATTTAACCGAAAAGATAATAACTAAACTACTACGTAAAATAACTCAACAAGTTTTAAAAGAATGAATTTAAATCCTCACGCATAAAATTCATTTTAATTTAAATAATAGTAATTACGCATCTGATTTAACGGGTTCTACAATCAACGTGCAAGAAGGCATAATTGACATCTAATTGAATCAAGTGCCAGCCACGCACAGCTGTTAAAGATAATAAACTCCGAATTGTAACAAGCTTGGCAACAGGGGAAAATGCCTCAAAGTAATCGATCCATTCTTGTTGAGTATATCCCTTTGCCACTAATCGAGCCTTATAGCATTCTAAAGTGCCATCAGTCAAGAATTTGGATTTATATACCCATTTACAGCCCACAACACTCTTCCAGGTGGCAAAGGTACAATAGTTCAAGTCCATTGCTTTCCAAGACTTGCAATTCATGGCTTGACACCACTCCAGAGAAACAACAGCTTGAGAATATGATTGGAGCTCAACAACAGTTGATATATTATTGACAAATGCTCTATGAAGGAGATAATATGTGGTCATTGAGCACATTCATCAATGGATGAGTAGTGGAGGAAGGGATGGTGGAATTAATAGTGAAGCAATGATAATCTCGTAGGTAAAATGGTTGAACAGAAAGTCTACCAGAACGAGTGCAAGAAAGATGTTCAGCATGATCAGAGGATGAGATTGGTTCAGGTTGAGTTGGCAAAACACTGTCAAAGATGAAATCATCTTTGGGGTTTTGACTCTCAACGGGAAACACATTCTCATGGAAAACAACATCACGAGATACGTAAGTTTCATTTGTTTCTAGATTGAGGAGTTTATATGCCTTGTAACCAAATGGATAACCAAGGAAGACAGACTTTATGGCTCGAGGGGAAAACTTTGTGCGTTGGCTTGGCAGTGTGAAACCATAACACAAACAGCCAAAGAACTTGAAGTGTGTGTAGATTGGGAGTTTATGAATAACAACTCAAATGGGGATTTGTTACTCAAACATGGAGAAGGAGTTCTATTTATCAGATAGACTGCAGTATTGATCCAATCAGTCCAATAAGGCAAAGGAATGCGAGATTGGAACATCAAAGCTTGTGCAACATTCAGAAGATGTTGATGTTTGCGTTCCACAACAGAATTTTGTTGTGGATGCTCAACACAAGATTTGTAGGAAATTATACCTTCAAATCGAAAGAATTCAGCAAAACTTAATTCATGAGAATTTTCTCATCTGACTTCCTTATACTTGGCCCCAAATTGAGTTGAAACCATCTTACCGAAATCAAGGAAAATTGTTAACACATCAAACTTCCTTTTCAGGAAATGCACCCAAGTGAAACGTGAATGGTCATCGACGATAGTGAGGAAATACTTTTATCCCTCGACATTTACTGGATGGAAGGGACCCCAAATATCAATGTGGATTATATAAAAAAAAATATCACAAATGGATTATTTGAAAGAAATAGCAATCTTTTTTGCTTTGAAATATGACAAATAGAACAATCAAACAATTGATCGTGTTTTATTGAGTCAATACCCCAATTATTACCAATTACAGAGAGTCTAGAAGGGGAAGGATGGCCCATATGATAATATGTTGGAACTTTTCAAATTCGCAATCTTTGTTTAATTTTGATGTTAACAAAACTTGTTATTTTGTTTCTAATAACCTACCTTAGTGCGCAGATAGCTGAAATTGAAATGATCAGTTTACAAGCCAAAACAGAAGCTATCGGAGATGCTAACTGAAAGAACCAATTGATCGAACGAACTGAACCAGTTCAACTGATGCATCGCAAGCAGCTCAACTGAATGTCCAGCTGATAGGTAGTTCAGCAGAAGATCTTTAGAAGTCCGGCCAGCTGATGAAGAGTTCAACTGATGAAAAGCCCAGCTGAGAAGGTAAACTAAATCAGTGAAATCAGTTCAGCTGACGAGTCAAATGATTTCACTAGATCAGTTCAAAGACCAGTTGCTAATCAGTTTGAAGAACCAGTTCAAAGAATCAGTTCAGAACATCAGTTAGAAGCAATCAGTTGCAGATCACGACAAGCTTACTTAATGGATTACAGCTGTGCGCAAAGGTACAAAAGCTATTGTACGATCAAGGTACAATAAGAGAAGTTGCATCAGAGCTTAAAGCCAAAACTTCTGGAATGGATTTCAAAGAACAAATTCAAAATGCAACGGATACAATAATTGAGTCTCACTGTACGATCAAATATTTTCTGCCTATAAATAGAAGATCAGTGAAGACAAACACAGTGTGGCTAAAAGAGAGAACACAACAGAGAAGAAGGGCACGAATATTGTATATCTGCTTACTAGAAGCAATTTGCCCAGAGGGAACACTTCAAAGTTATATCAGCATAGATTAGAAGCTTATTTTCCCTCAGTGTGTGAGAACACTTTCGGGTAGTGTTCATTGTTCAGTTCTCACACACGCGCACACAACCACCACTCAAATACAGTCTTTCACAAAGACAATAAAATACAATAAATCTAAGTCTTCTAGTGTATCCTACCCGTGGAGGTAGAAGGGGTGACGTAGAAGCAGTTGAAGTCTCCGAACATCCATAAAAATATCCTGTGTCTTTCAACTGTTTAACTGCTTGTTTTGTTCTTAACTGATTTAATCAGTTCAGTTTATATCAGTTCAGTTCTGTCCATAACTGAACTTATATAAGTTCTAACTGATTTTCTTGTATTTCAGTTATTCAGTTGCGCATGATATAAAACATATCAGTTTTTCTTAACGAAGGATTATTTCAAGTGTTTTTCGCTTGGTTTAATACCAAACTTGATCTAATTCATCGATGTATACATTCTTAGAACATGAGCTATTGCAGCTCATGATTCATTGTGTTGAAAACACGTCACTGGTGCCGAGCACACGTTCCATCATAATGCCATAAATTGTTTTGAGTAAATGAGACATTACATACAGTTGGAGATAGACATGAGGTGTTTAGAACATATAGGTTGCCAACTCGTTTACCCGTCCCAATCATACTGCCCTCGGTGAGAACCTGAATATGGTAAGAATCTGAGGAGAATGATACTGAACAATGCATATCTTTAGTCAATGCATTGATGGATATGAGGTTAAAATGAAAGGAAAGAACACATAACAAAGTTTTAAGTAAGAAGCAAGGGGACAGATGAACTGATCCTATATGTGTTGCTGGTATATTTGAACTGTCTAGAAGAGGGACACTAGAGGAAACAGGTGTCAAGGCATGATACATGGATGATGAGCAACAAATGTGGTGAGTGGCACCAGTGTCTAATACCCAATGATTATGAGTATTTGGAAGGACATTAATACAAGAAGGAAATGTACCACTGAAGCAAGAAACCGAAGCCTCACAAGCCTCATACTATTGTGAATCTAAAGGAGGGCCACAACCAAGTTGGAGTTGAGAGCTCAAGAATACAATAAGCTGCTTGCGTTGCTCTGGACTTAACGCATCTCCAGCTGGACTCACAACCTTCTCAGGAACTTGGGGACATGTTGCATCTTGAATTTGATTAGCATGAATCCTTTTATCAGATTGTTTGTTCTTGTGCTTTGGATGCCTCGGTGGATAGCCATGTAACTTGTAACACTTATCCACAGTATGACCTGGAATGTTATAGTGAGGGCAGACATGCTTATTATCAATTTTATTACCTCTACCATATTTACCACCGAAAGTGCCTTTGACAGCAACAATGTGAGTTGAGTGAAAAGGTATGAAAATTTATTCATAGGTGAACTAAACACATCATTATGAATGGAGCGTTGTCTCTCCTCTTGCATAACCAATGAGAAAATCTTCGCAATGGTAGGTAATGGATCCATCATGAGAATCTGAGCTCGATTCAGAGCATAAGATTCATTTAATCCCATCAAGAACTGCATGCTGCACTCCTGATTATGGTAATTAATTCAGTCCTTCATTGCACAAGATTGAAAAACCGAGACTGGTCAAAACTCTTTTAGTTCATCCCAAAGTGTTCTCATTCGCGTGTTGTAAGGTCTAGAAAATTCAAGTGATGTAACCTAACTACATGCAAAGCTAGAGTATTATTAAAATGTTTAATTAACGTTTTAAATGCATTAAATGCACGTTTATGACATGGTTGTATGTTTTCACTGCATGATTTACTAGAATTGCATAAATTTGGACTTTTATCAGTATTCGATGCTCGAACGAGGAACGGAGATTGGAGACAGTTAAGGAAAATGTTTCTATTAAATAATTATTTTTAATTATTTAATATATGATGTATTTATTATGTAATTTTGGAAAATAAGTAATTTCAGAGTATTTTTACACGTCGAGTCATATTTTAAACCGATAGTCGAATTTTAGGAAAATGGGAGACTTTTTGAGGGCTCATGTAATATTTTTGAAAACATATTTATACAAAATATTTTATGTTCGTTTTTTCGGGACTAACGGGCTTGTTTGAATAGATTTTTCGGCCTAGACTTCTACACCATTAGTATTTTTCAACCTAAGCACAAAACCCAATTTTTTTTATTTCATTAAAACCGACCACAAACCCTAGCACACACGCCCTCATCCTTCCAGCAGTCACACGTGAAGTTTCAACGGACATTGGCTTCGATTTTCAAAGAAAATTCAGTAAAATTATTGTCCGGTAGATTTTCGTGCGTATATACGCAAAGGCACGCCCTAAACCTTTGTTTTCTCATCATTCACAACATATTACGAATTTTGATTGTAGTTGCATGATATATTATAGATATACTGATATGAATGGATTATACATGATTTTTTTTCATGAAATTCTTCTAAAAAATATGCATATGGCTCACTGTTTGAAGGGGGCTGCTAGGTTTGACGTTTGAGGTGTGATTTATAGTAGGATTTAAGTGGTTTTCAGTGCTAGGTTCAGATCTAGAACAACTGAGAGTGTCGATCGGATTGATGGCTTTAAGGGTTCGGTTTCGTATCGATTGAGCATAGGAGGAGGGGTGGCTGTTCAAGGTTCGAATCGGGCAATGGTGCAGACCCTGGAGGGTCCGATTCATGGTCCAAGAAGGCTCGAACACAGCTGGTCATAGTCCAAGATCAGATCGAGAGTCCTAGGTGCTAAGGGTTCGCGTTTTGGGTGTTCCGAGTGAACCATGCACGGCCGCTTGCATGGGACCCTAGGCCTTGGTTAAATCTTTCCAAGATGGTTCAATCGTGGTCTAGGAATGTCCGGTTCAGGTCTGGTCCGGGCTGGTTGGGTGTAGTGTCGATTTATTGGCTTGGAATACACCTAGGGTTTCAGTTCAATAAGTGCAGAATTTCTAGCAGCGGTTCAGACTTAATTTGAAGGTCTTAAATGGTCTAAATATGGTTTTTTTAGGTCTGGTTATGTGTCATTAAGTCATGGTTTAAATTTGAGAATGTTCGGTTAAGTTTCGGGTTGATTCGGGTTAAAACCGGGACTCCGACCCATGTTTTAAAACGAATTATAGAATTTAATGCATGGGCTCGAGTTTACGTCTAAGAAATGATTATAAGTATGTTTTAATGTGTCTTGATAAGTTCGGATGGATTCGGGTCGAATATGTAAGGTCCAGGGGCAAATTGGTCAAATTAGGGTTTCAGGAGCAAAATGGTCATTTTGCACCTGAATCGAGTTAGCAGTCCTTGGATTGCCCTGATAACTGAAAAATTCAAATTTAAAATGTTTATAAGAATAATGAATATGAATTTTTATTATAATGCTGAAATATACGTTGCATGCTTGGTTTTAAGAAAATGTATGTATATGCATGAATTTTACAAGTGATGAATACGATGACATGTTTTTGAAGGAGGTAAGTTGGTTGTGACTAATAAGAACACGAACATGTAAGGCCAATGCTCAGTTGACGGATGAGACTGTCGCTGATGTCCCCGCCATCGAGTACCACGGTTGTACGTAGATGGATCCAACGACCTAGAGCTGATACGAAAGTCCCAACTAATGATCTGAATTTAATAATTGAAAATGAATACGTATATGATGATATGATATGACATGATTTGATATTACGAGACATGTGGATGTTTATGTTTATGCTTTGAAAGATCACAAAACTTATTTTAGTTACAGTACTTTTCACTGTTGCATGATATGTATATGTACTTGTTATAACAGTGCAGGTGTGTTTAGTCTTTAGACGCACTAGGTGTGATTGATACAGGTGATCATGTTGATGAGGAGACTGGAGGCACTGAAGACTGAGTAGGCTGAGCTGGGGGTGCACGTGAAAACACCAGGACCCTGCATTTCTTCCAAACAATATGATTTTTGAGACAGGTTAAAACAGTATTTTTAAATGTTTATGAATTTTTAATACATTGTTGATTTGACAGATTTTTGGTAACATATTTGAGTTTTTCTTTTAAAATAGTAGACTCTGAGATTGATTACATTTTCAAGATTTGATAATTGCAGTTAATTTATTTAGTCGTTGGATAGTTTTTATACAGTGTACGCTTCGAGTTTTCCTTGGATTTATGTGGTTATAGTTTCGACCATTAAAAAAATTCAGTAGAGGGTTGTGCCACCGCCAGTTTCAGAAGCTCAGTCGTCAAGCCTCAAGCCTGTAAGTTTACATGCTTTAAATGTTTTTAATGTTTTTAATGTCATCACCTGCATGTTTACATGATATATGTTTTACAGTACATGTTGATCTGCTTACATGTTTTGAGGTAAAATGCTTTAAAAACTAGATTGAATTGCATGTTGATTACGTTAAAATTTGGATTGTATTCAGATAATATGCCTCCAAGAATAACTCCCAGTATAGACAGGCAAGATGGCACTCCTGGGGATGACCGATTTTTTCCACCACCACCAACAGGAGATACCACCACCAGTGTTTTGGAAGGGATTGCACGATTGATGGAGCAGGCTCCTAGACCCCAGGTGGACGTATATGAGCAGTTCAGGAGGCTCAATCCAATGGAGTTTGGTGGCACCACTGACCTGTTTGCGGCCGAGGGTTGGATTCGATCACTTGAGATGCACTTCCAGTACCTGGACATGAGAGATGTTGATGGGGTAAAATGTGCTACTTATATGCTTAGAGATGATGCATCTCTATGGTTGGAGGGAGCAGCACATGGGGTAAATATGACTACTCTCACCTGGAACCAGTTCAAAGATCTTTTCTACAATAAGTACTTCATTGAAGACATCAAGGGGCGTATGCCCCTAGAGTTCATGAGTCTCCGACAGAGGGACTTGACTGTTGTTGAGTTTATTAGAAATTTTGATCGGGGCTCTCACTTTGTGCCCCTTATTGCAAGAGATGCAGCAGAGAAGCTAAGGCACTTCATGGATAGCCTCAGACATATCATTAGGAGAGATGTTATGCTGATGAAGCCGAGGGATTATGCAGCGGCCAGTGCTTGCGCTTATCAGGCGGAGCAAACACTGAGGGATACAGATGTGGAGATGCATAGGAAGATCCATCAGGAACAGCAGAGTTCACATCCCAGTAAGAGACAGTTCACAGGGCCTCCCAGACACCGGGGCAGCAGAAGCCTCAAGGTCAGTTCAAAAAGCCGTGGCAGTAAAAGCCCCCTCAGAATTCAGGTGGCCCGAGATAGGAGGAGAGGAAGCCATGCAAACAATGAAACCGTTTTCATTTTGGTAAATGTATGTGGGGGACATTTAAATGCTTTATCTGCAAGGAGGAAGGACACAAGGCTGCTGATTGTCAAAGGAACTAGGGGCCTACTATTGGGAGGGCCTACGTTATACATGCAGAGGAGGCAAAAGCATAGCCAGGCACGACATTGATCATTGGTAACCTATTTGCTAAACATTTTAAAATTGCCTTGATTGCATGAAATGTTATGTTTGTTAGTGGAATTACTTTTTGGGATCAAGGACTTAGAAGTAAATAGGTTGCATGCTCTAATTAGATGTATTTAAAGGTTGAATTGATTTAATGTAAGAATTGTGGAGGTTAAATTGCAATAACCAAAAGTTAAAGACATAAATGCAAATAGCCGAAAATTTCAGGAGTAATACCGCAATTATAGTTAGTCTAGGGACTGAATTTGAGTTGATCGAAAGCTACAAGGTGAAATCTAGAATTTTTGAAAATTCAGGGACTAAATTTTAGAATCCGAAAAGTACAAGGAATGTTTGGAAATTCCGGATTTTGGGGCCTGTTTAGGGGTGAAAATCGAATTTTTAGAGACTCAATTGCTGATTTCTAAAATGAAGGGGTGGAAATGATTATTTTGAGAAACATATGGGCCAGAATGGTATTTTTTGAAATTTTGGTTGGTTAAAATGCACAATTTCAGGAACTTTTAAGGGTTAATAGGAGGATTCTCAAGAATATGGGTTATTGTTGTTAGAATTTTTTTTAAAATTTATTAGGCTTAATGGTTTTGATGGTATGTTGGTCGCAGGAAGGATATTTATCTCAGGCGTAGCTACCTATGTATTGCAAGATTCAAGAACTACACATTCATTTATATATGAGACTTTTGTCAAGCGATTGTGAATTGTACCAGAGGCCATGGTTTTGGGTTTCAGAGTTTTGGTTCTTCCTGGTGATCAGATGTTTACTTCGAGGATATTGAAGAATTTGGAGCTTCGTTTGCAGAAGAATGTTGTTCAGGAAAATCTGATTATGCTACTGATGCCTGATTTTGACATCATTTTGGGCATGGACTGGCTGTCGTCAAATGGAGCTTCGATAGATTTCAGGCAGAGGTCGGTATCTGTTTGACAGCCCAGCTGGAAGTCTTTTGTGTTTGAGGTAGGAAGGAACAAGCAGATGCCGCATTTCATTTCTTGTATTTGTGCGAGGAAACTTATGAAAGAGGCTACCAAGAATTTCTGGCAAGTATTGTGTCAGTATCTGAGCCAGTCGGTCAGAGACTAGAGGGTGTCGAGATTGTCAGATATTTTCCTAACGTCTTTCCTGAGGACGTTTCTTGTATTCCACCAGACAAAGAGGTTGATTTTTCTATTAAATTGATGTTGTGTGTAGTGCCGATTTCTAAGGCACCCTATCATCTAGCCCCTGTAGAGATGAAAGAATTGAAAGATCAGATTCAGGACTTGCTGGACAAGGGTTTTATTCGCCCGAGCTTTTCTCCATTGGGCGCATCAGTAATTTTGTGAAGAAGAAAGACGACAGTATGCGACTCTGCATTGATTACAGAGAATTGAACAGAGTCACCGTCAAGAATAAGTATCCTTTTCATAGAATAGAGGACTTATCTGATCAGCTGCATGGAGCATCAGTGTTCTCCAAGATATATCTTCGTTCAGGATATCACCAGTTAAAGGTGAGGGAGGCATATATTCACAAGACGGCTTTCAAGACGCATTATGGGCACTACGAATTTATGGTGATGCCCTTCTAATTGACTAACGCGCCAGCGATCTTAATAGATCTCATGAATTGCGTATTTCAGCTGTATTTGGATCAGTTCGTCATAGTCTTTAGAGATGATATACTGATCTACTCGAAGAGCAGAGAGGAGCACAGTCAGCACTTGAGAGCAACACTGCAAACGTTGAAAGACAGAGAGTTATATGTAAAGTTAAGAAAGTGTGAGTTTTGGCTCGACAGAGTGGCGTTCTTGGACCACATTATTTCTAGCGATGGAGTCGAGGTTGATCCCAACAAGGTTGAGGCAGTCATAGATTGGCCAGTGCGTAAGAGTGTGACAGAGATCCGCAATTTCTTGAGTCTAACTGAGTATTACAGGAAGTTAATTCAGGGATTTTCTTCTATTGCGGTATCCATGACCGCCTTGACAAAGAAAAATGCAAAATTCATTTGGGGACCAGAGTGCCAGGAGAGCTTTGAGAAGTTAAAGCAAGCATTAACTTCATCATCAGTTCTAGCGATGCCCTCAAGGCAAGGAGAGTATGTGCTATAAAAAGATGCTTCGAAGCTTGGTTTGGATGCATTTATGATGCAGTATGACAGAGTGACAGCCTATGCATCTAGAAAGCTGAAGGTTCATGAGAAGAATTATCCGACTCATGACCTCGAGCTAGCAGCAGTAGTATTCGCTCTAAAGATTTGGAGACATTATCTATATGGGGAGAAGTGCAAGATTTTCACAGATCATAAGAGTTTGAAGTACTTCTTCACCCAGAAAGAGCTGAATATGAGACAACAGAGATGGTTAGAGCTGGTGAAGTACTATGACTGCGACAATAGCTACCACCTTGGAAAGGCTAATGTGGTCGTAGATGCGTTGAGTAGGAAGAATGCAGTGATTGCTCAGTTGTCAATTCAGAGGCCATTGCAGGTAGAGATTCAGATATTCAAGCTCGCAGTGTATGTTAGGGGCGATTCTCTTAATATTTCTACCCTGACAGTACAGTTGACGCTGAGAGATAGGATTCGAGCATGGCAGTCGTCTGATGAGCAGTTGCAGAAGTGGAGACTGAGGAATGAGTCCAAGGGTCTGAGATTGTATTCTGTCGAGGATGGCAAAGTCCGATACCGTGATAGAAGTAGTTTTTACGTGTTTTATTGCATTAATTTGTTTGTGTTTGCATTGTGCATGTGTACATTTTGTTTGCATTTTGTTCATTTTAGAGTAAACATTTGCATTTGGTCATGTCTCACCTGGGCGTAACGAGTTGGCAGGTAAACTGGCCGGAAAAAGGAAATCGGAGCAAAGTGTACCAGCAAGAAGACAATGGACATACCGCCCGAGCGCGAGAAGTAATCCACAAAGAAAAGTTACAGAATATGTGGCGCTCGAGCGGTAATATTATACCGCCCGAGCGCCGAAAGCCGCACTCCCCAAGTGTTTTACAGAGAGTGTGGCGCTCGAGCGGCAATTCTTTACCGCCCGAGCGCCACCTAAGTTTGGCAAGATTTGGCAGCCGATTCTTTACCTTATTTTGGGAGTGTGGCTGATATGGGAAGGGGAGGTACGAGATTTGAGATTGATTCAGACAGATTTTCAGAGCCGCCACAAGCTTGGGAGAGAATTGGGCGCTTGGATTGAAGATTCGACACTTTCCAGGCACCGTTCTTCACGTTTTCGTCAATTCTAGTATTTCTAACTTAGTTTTTATCTTCGAAACTTTGTTTTGCTGATTTCAATCATGAATTCTAGTAGCTAGCTTTAGTATTTGTTGGGATTTGAGGGGATCCTACCCCAAAACTGTGATTTAATTTAATTCAATTTCGATTTCGGGTTTATTCTTGATTATACTATTGTTTTTCTTCGTGTTGTTAGAGCAGAACTAATTTTAACAACGAGTTTATATCGTGAGTGAGTTCGAGAGAATAACTTGTGATAGGAACGAGTAGTATAATCCGTGGATCTACAATTTACATAGACATATGAGATTGGATACGCGCCGATAGTCATAGTACTAAGGGTTGAAAACTAGGGGATTTCACAGATCGACATGCGATTCACTCTTGATAAATAATTAAAGACATTTAATTATTTCATTGAGTCGAATTAGTTTGGCATAGCTCGAGAGAGTGTGTTCAATTGACTAGGAAATCCTGTCGGAATCGTAAATCAATATCGAACGAATAAATTAATTAACGAGGGGTAGGTGAACCGATATTCCCAACAAATCCTTCTTTTTATTGAATTTTAATCAACCATTTTAGATATTATCTTCCATCAGTTAATTATTGAATCTTTTTATTTGCATATTTGCTTAAGAATAGTAGTGTTAAAACAATCAAATCAATTTTCGTTGCTAAATGTTCAATAACTGAAAATAACCATTGTTAAATACAGTCTTCAGTGGAACGATACTCGTACTCCGGTACATTATACTATTACTTGACATCGTGCACTTGCGATAAATTTTGAGCATACAAAACCATATTTTTATTAAGGATTTCACAGTGCAAGTTTTGCTCGAACAAGTTTTTGGCGCCGTTACCAGGGACTGTTAATCTACAATTTTATTTTTAGCTATTTTCTTTAGCAGTTTTTTTTATTTTTCTTTTTGAACTAACGCTCCGTATTCTGTTCCAGATCTCTTGTCCAGTGCATGCCAAGGTCTCTCGAGTCTGAACTAGAGATATTCGATCCCGAGATTGAAACAACATTACGTAGACGACAACAACAGCAGAGACTTAGAGACATAATGAACAGGAACGAACGTGAGGAGGAGCATCACGAAGATCTAAGGATCGAAGAGCCAAGGCGCATACCCATGCTTGAGTATGCGCAACCGTCGCTTGACGGGGCACGTCGAAGCATAGTGCGCCCAACTGTCAGGTCAAACCAATTTGAGATCAAGCCAGCAATAATTCAAATGATCCAGAACGCTGTCCAATTTGGGGGGAATACGCTGGATGATCCGAACGCTCACATCGCCGACTTCTTAGAAATTTGCGATACTTTTAAATTTAATGGAGTTTCAGATGATGCTGTTAGACTACGCTTATTTCCCTTTTCTTTGCGTGATAAAGCTAAATCTTGGTTGAATTGTTTACCTGCAGGTTCAATCACAACTTGGGATGATATGGCTAAGGCATTCCTCTTAAAGTACTTTCCTCCATCAAAAACCATGAAGCTGCGAGCGGACATAACCACCTTCTCTCAATTTGAGCAGGAGTCACTCTACGAGGTGTGGGAGCGCTACAAAGACTTATTGCTAAGATGCCCACATCATGAGTTGCCTCTTGGGTTAGTGGTCCAAACTTTTTACTATGGTTTAATTTCATCTAACCGGACCATGATAGATGATGCGGCCTGCGGAAATCTGTTGAGGAAAACGGTCGAAGAGGGGTATGAGTTACTAGAGGAGATGGCTGCTAGCAGCTATCACCCTCAATCCGAAAGGAACACTCAGCGAAGGACTGTAGGAATACACCAGGTAACTGAATTTTCAGCTGTCACTGCACAATTAGAAGCACTCAACAGGAAAATAGACAGCATGAACATAAACGGGACAGCGATGCGCCTGCAAGAGATATTTTGTGAAAAATGTGGAGGGGAACACTATGTTAAAGACTGTCAAGACAGTGGTCCTTTCTATGTAAATGAGGAGGCACCAGTGAATCAAGTGGGGATTCAAAACCGTCCGAGGAATGATCCTTATTCAAATACATATAATCCTGGATGGAAACAACACCCCAACTTTTCATGGGGTGGCCAAGGCAGTCAAACGCGACCACAAGGAGGACAGCAGTACAGTAAGCAACCGATGTATCGAAATGAAACTCGAGATGAAAAATCAAACTTGGAGCAAATGATGTCGAAGTTCATGTCATCCACTGAAACTAGACTCCAAAACCAAGATGCATCGATAAAAGGACTCGAGAATCAGATTGGGCAGTTAGCCAAAATGATAGCCAGTAGAGAGCCAGGCACCTTGCCTAGTAAGACGGAGACTAATCCAAAAGAGCAAGTGAAGGCCATTGAGTTGAAGAGTGGAAAGGTTCTAGAGTCACGGGAAAAAGAAAAAATTCAAGCAGGGGATGAGCAGACTGCAACATCTAAATGTAAGTCTTCTAACTCCACACCAGCACCCACTGCACAGTCTAAGATTGTTATCCTTCCACCTTTCCCTGCAGCATTGAAAAAAGCAAAACTAGATGCACAATTCGGTAAGTTTCTAGAGGTGTTTAAAAAATTGCATATCAATATTCCTTTTGCCGATGCTTTGATGCAAATGCCTAGTTATGCTAAATTTTTGAAGGACATCTTAGCAAACAAGAGAAAATTGGAGGATCACATGACTGTAAATCTGAGTGAAAGCTGCTCTGCTTTGATGCAAAACAAGATCCCACCGAAACTCAAAGATCCAGTGAGTTTTTCTATTCCTTGCATGATTGGTGATGTTGTTTTTCATAAAGCGTTATGTGATCTTGGTGCAAGTATCAACCTCATGCCTTTTTCTGTGTTCAGGAAACTTGGATTGGGAGAACCTAAACCGACAAGGATGTCTTTACAACTGGTTGACAGATCTGTCAAGTATCCAAGAGGAGTGATTGAGGATGTGTTAGTCAAGGTGGACAAATTTATCTTCCCTGCAGATTTTGTGGTGCTCGACATGGAGGAGGATATGGAGATGCCTCTAATTTTGGGGAGACCGTTCCTTGCAACTGGCAAGGCTCTGATAGATGTGCAGGAAGGGAAGTTAAGATTGAGAGTGGGAGAAGAGGAGATTACTTTCGACGTTTTTAATACACTTAAGCACACTTTGCATGCTGATAGTTGTTATAGAATTGATGCTATTGATTCTCTTGTGTCTAACTATGTGCAGGATGCTCTTAAGGACCCTTTGGAGGCCACTCTCACTACTGAAATGGGAGAAGATGAATTGGATGAAGAAAAAGCTGAAATAGTGGCATACTTTAACGCCAACCATCCATGGAGAAAGCCAATGAAGATGCGACTAGAGGATTTAGGAGAGCGAAGAGATTTGACACCGCCAAAGTCAAGCATCGAGGACCCACCAACACTTGAGCTAAAACCACTGCCTCCACACCTAAAGTATGTATACCTAGGTGCGAATAACACTTTACCTGTCATTATTTCTGCTGCTTTGACAGATGTGATGGAGGACAAACTGTTGGAAGTTTTGAAAGCGCACAAGAGTGCATTTGCGTGGAAGGTGACAGATATCAAAGGGATCAATCCATCAGTCTGCATGCACAAGATCTTGATGGAAGACAAATACTCACCTCTTGTGCAACCTCAGAGAAGATTGAATCCAAAGATGCAAGAGGTGGTGAAGGCTGAAACGATTAAGCTTCTCGATGCAGGTATTATCTATCCTATATCTGATAGTGCATGGGTAAGTCCTGTTCAGTGTGTGCCGAAAAAAGGTGGGATTACTGTGATTAAAAATAAAAATAATGAATTAATACCCACTAGGACTGTTACAGGATGGCGTGTGTGCATTGACTATAGAAAATTAAATGATGCCACCCGTAAAGACCACTTTCCCCTTCCTTTTATTGATCAAAATCTTGAGAGGTTAGCGGGTCACGAGTATTATTGTTTTTTGGATGGGTAGTCTGGGTATAATCAAATCACTATTGCACCTGAGGACTAAGAGAAAACCACTTTCACTTGTCCTTATGGAACTTTTGCTTTTCGCCGTATGCCTTTTGGTCTTTGTAATGCACCGGATACATTTCAGCGCTGTATGACTGCTATATTCCATGATATTATTGAAACTTTTCTTGAAATATTTATGGATGACTTTTCTATCTTTGGTGCAACGTTTGATGAGTGTTTGCAGAATTTGAGCTCTGTGTTGAGGAGGTGCGAGGAGACGAACCTGGTACTTAATTGGGAGAAGTGTCACTTCATGGTACAAGAGGGAATTGTCCTAGGGCACAAGATTTCGGAGAACGGAATAGCTGTGGACAAGGCAAAAGTCGAAGTTATCAAGAACTTACCACCTCCGACATCCATAAAGGGAGTTAGAAGTTTTCTAGGCCACACCGGATTTTATCGGCGTTTTATCAAAGATTTTTCTAAAATTGCCAAACCTCTATCTTCTTTACTTATGAAAGATATGCCCTTTGATTTTAATTCTGACTTTTTATAGGCATACGAGGATTTGAAGGAGCGCTTGGTGACGGCTCCTGTCTTGGTGGCTCCAGATTGGGATCTAACATTCGAGGTCATGTGCGATGCCAGTGATACTGCGGTGGGAGCTGTGCTTGGCCAGCGGCAAAACAAGGTATTTCATACAATCTACTACGCAAGTAAGACCTTAGATGAGGCTCAATTGAATTATGCGACAACTGAAAAGGAATTACTTGCAGTAGTATTTGCTCTTGACAAATTTCACTCATATCTTGTTCTGCCCAAAGTCATTGTTTACACCGACCACTCTGCACTTAAATATTTACTTGCTAAAAAAGATGCAAAGCCACGCCTTCTTCGATGGATTTTACTGTTACAAGAATTTGATTTAGAAATAAAAGATAAGAAGGGTGTCGAGAACGTTGTGGCGGATCATCTGTCTAGGTTGGAGCTGGTTAATAATGACAGTGTAGATCATGCTATAAATGATTGGTTTCCTGATGAGAAACTATTTGAGGTAAGACACTGTCCTTGGTATGTGAATTTTGCTAACTTTCTTGTCACATGCACACCACCACCAAATCTTTCATTTCACCAACGAAAGAAATTCTTCTCTGACGTGAAATATTACTTTTGGAGGAACCGTTTTTGTTTAAGATTTGTGCAGATTCTATGATAAGAAGGTGTGTTGCAGAGGAGAGTTTGGGCAAATTCTCAATCATTGTCATGACCGTGAGGTAGGTGGTCACTTCGGACCAACAAGGACGGCATCTAAGGTACTCGAATGTGGCTTTTATTCGCCAACCCTATTTAAAGATGCTCGTTCTTATGTGCTAGTCTGTGATAAATGCCAGCGGACAGGTAACATCTATAACTGTCATGCAATGCCATTGAATAACATCATTGAGTGTGAAGTTTTTGATGTGTGGAGGATAGACTTCATGGGATCGTTTCCCAGTTCATTCACGAAAAAATATATTTTGGTGGCGGTTGACTATGTGTCTACATGGGTAGAGGCAGAAGCATATGCCACTAATGATGCTCAGGTGGTCTGGAAATTTTTGAAAAAAAATATTTTTAACAGATTTGGAACACCGAGAGCAATCATTAGTGATGGTGGCACTCATTTCTGCAACAAATTATTTGAAAAACTCTTGAGCAAATAGGGTGTCACACACAAGATCTCTACCACCTATCACTCCCAGACAAGTGGTCAAGTTGAGGTGTCTAATCGAGAAATCAAGCGAATTATGGAAAAAGTGGTGGGTGTCAGTAGGAAAGATTGGCCGGTGAGGTTAGATGATGCTCTTTGGGCATATAGGACTGCTTTTAAAACACCTATAGGCACTACACCATATAGGTTGTTGTTTGGTAAAGCATGTCATTTACATGTAGAATTGGAGCATCAAGCGTATTGGGCCACGAAAGCATTGAACTTTAATTTTACTGATGCAGGTGAACGACGTCTGCTGCAACTGGATCAGTTAGAGGAATTCCGGAACCTGGCATATGATCTTGCACTGTCATACAAGGAGAAGACGAAGAAGGCCCATGATAAGCGGATCATCAAGAGGGAATTCAAGGAAGGGGACAATGTTTTACTCTACAACTCCCGATTGCAACTGTTTCCTGGAAAGTTGAAGTCACGATGGTCTGGACCATTCGTGATCTCTAAAGTATACCCGTCGGGAGCCGTGGAACTGCACGAGGGGAAGGATGGGACATTCATGGTCAATGCCCAGCGACTGAAGCACTACATGGGTGGCATAATGGAGCCACAACTTGGAATCACCCGGTTCCAAGACAATTCAAACTGAGACCGGCCGACAGTCTAGCTCTCGACTGTAAATCGAGAACTACTTTTCTTTCCCCTCTCTTGCATTTAATTTGATTTTTCTTTCTTGTCAAGTTTGTTTTATTTTATCTTACTGTTGTTTCGTTTTTATAGTATAAAAAATATATATAAGACAAACAAAATTTTTTCCCAGAGAGCTCGGCGCTCGGGCGGTAATATTTTACCGCCAAGCGTGGCCATTCATTTCAAGAAAGACTTCCAGAGAACCTGGCGCTCGAGCGGTAATTTTCTACCGCTCGAGCGCGCCTGCAGATAAAAAACGCGAAAATCCTTTCCTCTCTCTCATTCTGCGAAATTCTCCCCAAATCCCTAACTCATCTCACCCCTTTTCCAATTTTCCTGTGCAGGGGTTTCAATCCTTACCCAAATCCACGGCACGGTGGAACAATCTTCGTAGGGAAACAAGAATATTCATCGCTCGGGTCATCTTCTCCGATTCAAGGCACAATTTCCGTCAACACCACTATGACACCAAAGAAATTGAAAGGTACTCCCGGTTCTTCCTCTTCCTCCTCGTTTGATAGAACTCGCTTTGTGAATGCGGCGGCTAGGGACAGATATGACCATGCTAAAATACATAGAAACCCCATTGCCGAAAGAGGATTTCGTCGTACCTTTGACGATAGATACTTGCCAACTCTTGTGGACTTGGAAAGAAGAGGGTGGGAAAAATTTAGTGAGCCACCTAAGGCGGCTGTGGTGTCCGTGGTTAGGGAATTCTACGCTAATGCCGGTGAACGGACTGATAGTAGGGCATTTGTTAGAGGAAGGCTTGTGCCGTTTGATTCTGCCACGATCAACTCCCTCTTAGAAACGGCCGAGGTCGATGACTCTAACTTCCAAGAGTTGGTGGTTGCTCCCGACTACAACTTGATTATCGAGACTCTATGCCACCCGGGTGCGATGTGGAAACCGTTGGGCGGACCGCCAAGCTGTTTTGACGAGAAATACTTGAAAGCGAACATTGACCTGTGGTATTTGTTTGTGGCCCGTAGGATGATGCCAGTCTCGCATAAAAACGAGGTGTAAAAGGAACGAGCGGTGCTACTTTTTGCTTTGACCCAAGGATATGACATAAATGTGGGCAAACTTATAGCTTCTCAGATCATGTTGAGTTCTCGAAACAGCCACATTGGTCTTTTCTTTCCAACCATCATATCCGAATTGTGTGCACGAGCAGGGGTAAACTTCCGGGACGACGAGGAGTGGCTTCAACCGATGAAGCCAATTTGTCATGACGATGAACAGCAAAAAAGGGCAAAACGACAGGTGGACTTCCCCACTCAGTCGGAGGAAGCCGGTGGATCCAGCGCCGCCGCCCCTCGTCGCCCGCAGCCCCGCAGGCGCACTCAGAACGAGAAAATGGACGAGAGTCTTGCCTTCATGGCCCACCAGGAGCAAGTCAACACAAACTTTCAGGCACAGTTTACCCACCTCGATTCCATGATGCGCACCATGCTCGTCCACGGGGGCATGGACCCAGGGGCCATACCACCACAGCCGCCGTTCATTCCTCCTTATCAGTTCCAGTATGACTATCTCCCGCAAAGGGATGTCGCGGGAGTACCACCACCGGAGTACGACGAGGAGGCGCCCTGATCAGGGGAGTTTACTGTTTCCCTTTCGTCTCTTTTCTTTTCTTTTGTCTACTGCATTATTTTTGTTTCAGCATTATTGTTCATTCGGTCAGTTATTTTTGCATTTGTTGCTGTGTTTGCATTCATGTTTGCATTTGTGTTCCTCATCTTTTGTGCAATGGGGACATTGCACACCTTTAGTATGAGGGGGTCGTCTTTCGTTTTAGTTTTCTTGCATATTTGTCTTGCATGGGTGTCAGTTGTTGGTGAAATTAGACGATTGGTAGCCAGTGATGATTTTGGGCTAAATGAACAGCATGTTACTTAGTCTTATCACTCGTTATAAATCCCCCGATATATTGAATTTTGTTTATGCACACCTAGTGGATTTTAATAGTAGTGTCAATGATAGTTAAGTTCTGTGAGGGGAACTGGAGAAACATAAGATGCGAGTAGAACTTGAATGAGTACCTGTCGAAATGAGTAACTAACCAGTAACATGAACTCAAATAAAAAAATCAAAAATATTCCTCAAACATCCTTCTTCCAATCGTGCATAGGACCTATAAATTCGCTCCGAGGTCAGATTAATAAACATACACTATATCCAAAGCCTAGGGAGTACGCATGAGAAAACTATGCACCAAAAAAAAAAAGAGGAATTGGTAAAAAAAAAAGGGGGATGTAAGGTGTGGGGGAGCCAAAAAGGGGTGAAATCCTACCCCATGGCTAAAAAGATGGAGATGTAAGGCGTTGAAGAATGTCAGAGAAAATTTCTGACAAGTGCATAGTGAAAATGATCTACGTACTCCCCATCTTTCTAAACCACTTGAGCTCGTTGGCTATTGACTCCCTACATTTTGTTGTTCAACTATGAAACTCTACCACTGTATGTGTTTACTGGTTGGTCCAAAATAGAAACAGGACTCAGAAAAGAGAAACTTGCGTTGCCTGGTTGATTCGGCGACCCACATGATTTACGAATAAAACTGTCTGAAACACAAGCTAGAAAGATCCACAGCACATACGATCACACCTCTTGGAAAAATACAATTGTGTTGTGAGGTTCTGAAAAAGGGGTGGTGATGTATGTTGTGATTTGACTAAATGGATGTGCTTCACAAACCCGCTGAGGCCGTAGATGCCAGTTTACTACTTCACCATCAGTTTAGCTATTTTTTATTCTCTTCACTCTTTGTTGGTTGCATGTTGAGTTGTAGGCCGTAACCTATTTGGCTTGAGGACAAGCCAAAGGTTAGTATGAGGGGGTTGATAGAAGTAGTTTTTACGTGTTTTATTGCATTAGTTTGTGTGTTTGCATTGTGCATGCGTACATTTTGTTTACATTTGGCAGGTAAACTGGCCGAAAAAAGGAAATCGGAGCAAAGTGTACCAGCAAGAAGACAATGGACATACCGCCCGAGCGCGAGAAGTAATCCACAAAGAAAAATTACAGAATATGTGGCGCTCGAGCGGTAATATTTTACCGCCCGAGCGCCGAAAGCCGCACGCCCCAAGTGTTTTACAGAGAGTGTGGCGCTCGAGCGGTAATTCTTTACCGCCCGAGCGCCACCTAAGTTTGGCAAGATTTGGCAGCCGATTCTTTACCTTATTTTGGGAGTGTGGCTGATATGGGAAGGGGAGGTACGAGATTTGAGATTGATTCAGACATATTTTCAGAGCCGCCACAAGCTTGGGAGAGAATTGGGCGCTTGGATTGAAGATTCGACACTTTCCGGGCACCGTTCTTCACGTTTTCGTCAATTCAAGTATTTCTAACTTAGTTTTTATCTTCGAAACTTTGTTTTGCTGATTTCAATCATGAATTCTAGTAGCTAGCTTTAGTATTTGTTGGGATTTGAGGGGATCCTACCCCAAAACTGTGATTTAATTTAATTCAATTTCGATTTCGGGTTTATTCTTGATTATACTATTGTTTTTCTTCGTGTTGTTAGAGCAGAACTAATTTTAACAACGAGTTTATATCGTGAGTGAGTTCGAGAGAATAACTTGTGATAGGAACGAGTAGTATAATCCGTGGATCTACAATTTACATAGACATATGAGATTGGATACGCGCCGATAGTCATAGTACTAAGGGTTGAAAACTAGGGGATTTCACAGATCGACATGCGATTCACTCTTGATAAATAATTAAAGACATTTAATTATTTCATTGAGTCGAATTAGTTTGGCATAGCTCGAGAGAGTGTGTTCAATTGACTAGGAAATCCTGTCGGAATCGTAAATCAATATCGAACGAATAAATTAATTAACGAGGGGTAGGTGAACCGATATTCCCAACAAATCTTTCTTTTTATTGAATTTTAATCAACCATTTTAGATATTATCTTCCATCAGTTAATTATTGAATCTTTTTATTTGCATATTTGCTTAAGAATAGTAGTGTTAAAACAATCAAATCAATTTTCGTTGCTAAATGTTCAATAACTGAAAATAACCATTGTTAAATACAGTCTTCAGTGGAACGATACTCGTACTCCGGTAAATTATACTATTACTTCACATCGTGCACTTGCGATAAATTTTGAGCATACAAAACCATATTTTTATTAAGGATTTCACAGTGCAAGTTTTGCTCGAACATACCGCGACCGACTGTGGGTTCCTAGTGGTGATTCACTGAGAGAAGACATTATGAAAGAAGCCCACAGCACCCGGAACTCTATTCAAACAGGGAGTACGGAGATGTATAAGAATCTGCAGTCTTTGTATCGGTGGCAGGGCATGAAACGAGATATTTTGCATTTTTTGTCTGAGTGCTTGACATGTCAGCAGGTTAAGGCAGAGCGTCAGAGACCTGCCATGTAAGATCCAAAATTAAGACGACGTAATTCAACTGCATGCAAATCTAGGTAATATGAAAAATGGTTAATTAATTTATTTTAATTGCTTAACTGATTATGTAACATGTGTACATGAAGTTTTAGTAGTTTTCTACTTACATGCATTAAAATGTAATTTTAAGGGTTATTCGAGTTACGATCGAGTAATGGAGAACGAAGGCTAAAAAAATAAAAAAAGTTTTTATTAAATAATTGTTTTAATTAATTAAAATATGATTGATGTTATTTCAGATATTTGAAAATACGGGGTTTTGAGGTGATTTTATACGTCGGGACGTAAATTTTATCGGTGTTGGTTTTTTTAACAAAAATACAAACGTTTTGACAACCCGGCTAATAAATTCAAAAACTTATTTAAACAAATTTATTTTTAATATTTTAATTAAACACTAATGGGCCTAAGCCTTATTAGTGGGTTAATTAAATATTTAATACTCAAAACCTATCCTAACCCTCCCCATAACCCACGCCCCACTTCCCTACTCCATCCAAACACTTTCCTCTCAAACTACAAGATACATACACAAGGGTTCGAAGGGAAAAAGCTTCGGTTTTGAAGAAAAATTCAGCCTAGGAGTCTGCGTCGCCGTTCTTCGCATCGTCGCTTCATTTTCGTGCTCAAAATACGCTTAGGCACGCATATTTCTTTCCTTCAAACATCTATCACACCATAATATGAATTTAATCATGTTTTGTATGAAAAACAAGGGACGTTTTTATTTTTTCTCATTTTTACATGAACATGTATTTTTAAATCTTGGTTTTTGTTTCAAAATCATGTTTGCATGATCAAAAAGGGACTGCCATGAGTTAGGGATTGAACAAGCATGCTTTTAAACGAGTAGGGTCCTAAGAACACCACCCATAGGCTGCACGACATGAAAATTTGAGAGGTGGCAAAACGTTGCTATCATGATGTCATGGAAGGGTTCGGTTGTGGTCATGGGGGCTTGGCTGGGTCTTGGCTTGGGGCCAGGGCTAGCTAGGGTCAAGGGTGAGTCAAGGGTCTAGTCCTAGCGGGCTGGGAGGAGTCCTAGAAAACTAAGACTCCCACCCGAGAGCCAAGGAGAATCGTGCCTCTTGACAGCAGCGCGCAGGAGGAAAGGCTCCGCCAAAGGGGCTTCGAGCTAAGCTAGGGTGAGTCGTTAGGGTCCTAGAAAGGTGCACGAGAGGCTGGTTCAAGGGCGGACTCAGTGGGTTAGATCCTAGGCACACAAACAAGAGTCCTTGTCATAAGGGGTTTTGGGCCATGCAAGAGCTGGAGTTGGGGCTTCGGTTTCTGTGGCTGAGTTCGAGTCCATGGGTTCCAAGAGTCCAGGAGAGTGCCCAGAGGGCTTGGTCAGGGTTTGATCCAGCATGGTTCGAGGGTGGCTCGTGGAAATCAAACCATGGCTCGGGCCTAACTTTTATGGGTCAAGTTAGGGTTTTAAATGAACAAATTAATCGAAACACGGCTCACGGCAATCGAGACGTGGTTCAAGAGTGCTAAAATAATATAAAAAGTCTAAGTTTTGAATTTAGGAATTTTATATTAATGTTTGAAATTATTCGGGATTAAAACGCATTAAAAACGAATAATCAAAGATTAATTTAAAAGCCTAGTATTTAAGCTAAACAAAATTATGAAAATTTTAATTTAATATTAAATAACTATTTGGGACATATTAGATTCAATGAAATTAAGAAAAAATCAAATTGGAGGAATTTTACGTCTAGGGGCAAAACGGTAATTTTACATCCAAAAATTAGTAAACGTCATGTCAGTGTCCTGAATGCTGTTTTATATGTTAATATGATTATTTTAAATGTTTATGACTTTTATATGTTAAATTATAATTTTTAAATGTTTATGGAATTTTATGACATTTAAAAGATATGTTGCATGCTTGATTTAAAAGAAAAACGATATTGTATCCATGTTTTTATTAAGTGATGGAAATATAAAATGTTGAAGGACGTGAAGGGATTGTGAATAATACGATGACATGTTGGAGATATCGTGAAGGTTATGGTCCTAGTGGGAGCCAGACGATCGTATTTCCTTGGATACAGATACGAATACGTTAATATGTTAATACGCTATCCAATACGAATACGAATACAAATACGAGTCACAATCACGACCTAAATTCAACAAACACAAATATGAATATGAATATGTTAATATGAATATGAATACGTTGATATGAAAATGTTTAAGTTTAAAGTTTATGCATGTCATTAAAATGTAATTTTAAGTACAAATATTTTTCACATTTGTATGTGATCTGTATACGTATTATGTTGCTATCAAGAATAGGATGTGTTGAGTCTTTAGACTCACTAGGCGTGATTGATGTAGGTGATATTGTTAATTATGATGTGGGAGGTCTTGATGGTTGACTTCGCTGGACTGTCGGTGCACATAACTTGAAGACCAGCGCTTCTACATTTTTCCACACTTATGATTTATGTTTAAGACTTTTGTTAAAGATTTTACGACTATTTATTTATGTTTTTTGAGAGGTTGTTAGTTGTTAGCGATTTTGCTATTTTAGGAATTTTATAATAAATGACGATTAAATATTCTGACTATTTTTTTTGATTTTCAAATACTAGTTGGTTGTTTTATTCTAAAAACGGTGCAAAAATATTTTATGTAATTTTATTAAAGGTTAAGCTGAATTATGAGAGTTTGAAAAAAAAATATCTAGTATTTTTAAGCAAAACGAATAGCAGACGTTTCAGTTGGTATCAGGACAAAGGTCTTGTAAAGGATTGTGCCACTATCAGCGTCGGAAAGATAAGTCGTCACGCCTTAATATGTAAGTTTACATGCTTTATATGATTTAATATGATGTTACCAGCATGATTACATGAATAATATGTTTACGTCACCTGTATACTATCTTTTTGAGTATATATGCTTTGTATGCTTAAATTGCTAAAATGAAATGGGATATGTTACGCGATTAGAAAACTTAGATTTAAATGCTTGTTGGTTACGTTAGAATTTGGAAAACATTCAGATATAATGCCTCCTAGACGCGCACCTCTTAATAGGCAGAAAGAGACCACCGAGAATCAGAATGTTAATGCACCACCGCCTCCTAATGGGGATGCGGCTACTCGTGCTTTAGAAGGGATGGTTAGTTTCTTCGAGCAGCAGTTACAGCAGGCACCTAGGCCACATCATGACGTGTATGATCAGTTCCGGAGGCTAGGGCCGAAGGAATTTCTGGCACCACCGATCCCTTTGCTGCTGAGGCTTGGATTCGTGCACTCGAGGTACACTTTCTTTATCTGAATATGGGGGATGCTGACCATGTGAGGTGTGTCACTTACCTGTTTAGGGATGATGCTTCTTTATGGTGGGAAGGAGCCGAGCATGGTGTTAGTCTTGCTACACTTACTTGGGCTTGATTCAAGGAGATATTCTACGAGAAATATTTTACTGCTGATGTTAGAGGGTGATTGAAGAGGGAATTTATGACTCAACGTCAAGGAGACGCTTCTGTTGCTGAATTTGTGAAAAAATTTGATAGGGGTTATCGCTTTGTACCCCTTATTGCGAGGGATGCCGCAGAGAAGCTTCGTCACTTCATGGATGGTTTATGACTTACCATACGGAATAATGTTATGATGACGTATCCTGTGGATTATGCTACTGCTACGACTTATGTATTTCAATCTGAGCAATCTTTAAAAGACATTGAGTTTGAGATGCAACGCAAGAGACAGCAACACCAGAATAATAATCAGCCAAACAAGAAGCCATATATGGGTCCTCCTAGACCTCAAGGGCCTCAAAAGCCCCAAGGTCAAGTCAAGAAGCAAGGACAGCAAAAGCCGACACCACCTGCAGCACCAAAACCTGCAGAAGGACTACCATGCAAGAAGTGCAATCGACTACATTATGGACCGTGCGTGTGGGGTACTACTAAGTGCTTCATATGCAAGGAAGAAGGGCACGAAACTGCTGAGGAAGCCGAAAAGGAGCTAGACACGACTCTTATCACGGGTAACCTAGTCATTTAACATTTTTATATTGCTTTTAATTGCATGAAATGTTAAATTGTTTATTAGAATTGAATTGGGATCAAGATTAACCTAGTGGAAATTAGGTTGCATGTTCTACCTTAGTTGGAAATGAATACAAGATTTTAGAAACCATAGAATTGGTATAGATTTTTTAGCCTTATTTTATGTAAAGGATGTAATAATTCCAAATAAAAAGTTTTAGGGCCAAAATTAAAGAAAAATCATAACTAAGGTTTTTATAGGGGTTTCGAAATTATTGAGGGTTCAATGTGCAATTTACGAAATTTTGAGAACCAAAATGTAAATACCAAAATTTAGATGATCTAATTGAAATTTTCGTAAAGGATGGATGACCGAAATGCTAATTTCCAAAAAATTAAGGACCAATTGTGTAATTTTCGAGATTTAAGGGACCAAAATGTAAATTTTCAAAAATTTAAGGATCAAATTGCATATATTCAGAAATTTGGGGACTAAAATGAAAATTTCGAAAAGTTAAATGGCCAAAATTCCATTTTTCAAGAAAAATGCTTAGGTTCAACGCACAATCTTCACATAACTTTGGGAAATTAATGATAGTCCTTAAGCTTTAACACGAAAAGATTTAAAAGACATTTTCGCCGCAGGGAGAATTATCATTCAAGGTGTAGCAACATATGCACAGCTAGACTCGAGAGCTACACATTATTTCCTATCTGAAACCTTCATCAAGCGACTGAATATTATTCCTGAGGATATGTGTTTGGGTTTGAAAGTTTCTATTCCTTCCGGTGATCAAATGCTCACATCTAAAATTTTCAAGAAGCTGGAGCTTCGTTTATACAAAGATGTAGTTCTGGAAGATCTTATTGTGCTTCCTATGCCTGAATTTGATATCATACTTGGGATGGAATGGTTATCAGTGAATGGAGCTTCGATTGATTTTCCACTAGAAGAAAAAAGGCGAAAGACAACGGTTTTTTAAAAACCGTTGTCGTAGACATAAAAGACGACGGTGAAAAACTGTTGTCGTAGCATTGAAAAATCGTGGTAATACAAAATTGTACGACAGTTTTTCTAAACAATTCAGCGACGGTTTTTGTTATAATTTCCGTCGCTAATTATTTTTGTAAAATAAAAAAAAAATTTACGGTTATAATTTAATAAACCAAACACAAAAACTAACAAACTTACAAAATTAATATTAATATATTTATAATCTTTAACTTGATTGAAGTTTAATAAAAATCTTTGAAGAAAAAAAAATTTGAAAAGTAAACTGACCAAGTAAATGAGATTGATGTGTGAAGAAAATGAGCAAGGAGGTAGCGACGGTTATTGTATAAACTGTCGCTATGAGCGACTACTGTAATCAAACCGTCGCTATTTGCGTCGGTTACTTAGGCCGTCGCTATTAGCGACAGTTTTTTAAACAACCGTCGCATCTATTAACTTAGCGACGGTTATTTCGTCGCTAATTTAAAACGTCAAAAATTTAAATTTACGACAGATTTATAAACCGTCGCTAAATTATTTCGGCGACGGTATGTTAAAATCCGTCGTTAGTTTTAGCAACGAACGGAAGCAAACCGTCGCTAAATTTAGCGACGGGTTTGTTAAAAGCGTCGCTAAATTTAAATTAACGACGGTTCAACGTTTTTTCAAAAACCGTTGTCATTAACCAAATAAAACCCTAAGAAACGACATCGTTTTAAAAAACCATTGTCGTAGTTAAAAAACCATCCGAAAGACAACGGTTTGCACAAACCGTTGTCTTTGACCCTTGACAGAATCTTATATAGACAACGGTTTTTTAAAAAACGTTGTAGTAGCCCAAAAAAACCATACGAAAGACAACGGTTTTTACAAAAAAAACCGCTCATAGACAACGGTTGTTAAAACCGTTGTTGTAGCCCAAAAAAACTCATAGACAACAGTTTTTAAAAACAGTTGTTGTAACCCAAAAAAAAACGCTCATAGACAACGGTTTTTTAAAAACCGTTGTCGTAGACACATCAAAGACAACGATTTTTAAAAACTGTTGTCGTAGACATATAAAAGACAACGGTTTTTTAAAAACCGTTGTGTATAAGCGGGTTTTTTTAGGCTATGACAACGGTTTTTGTTAAAACCATTGTTAAAACAAAAAAGACAACGGTTTTTATTATGAGTGTTGTTGATTGAAATTTTTCTTGTAGTGTTCGTCAGCGATTAGTGTCTATTCGACCGCCTAGTGGCAAATTTTTTGTCTTTGAGGCGGCGATAAACAAGCAAATGCCGCACATTATCTCTTGCCTGTGTGCGAGGAAGCTTATTAGACGTGGAAGCCAAGATTTTCTAGCATTTGTCACTACCGCACATGCTCTTATCAGTCAGAAATTGGAAGATGTGGATATTATCAGAGATTTTCCTAGCGTCTTTCCCGAAGACCTTTCTGGCATTCCACCCGTTCATGAGGTGGAATTTTCTATTGAGTTAATTCCGGGCACAATACCTGTAGAACCCGTAAATCAGACTACGTATAAGCCATGCATAATTATAGTATTTAAATTAAAATGATTTTATTGCATGAGTATTTAAATTCTTTTCATTAAATTTAATTATTTCATGCAGTAGTTTAGTTGCTATCCTTTCAGTTAATTAAGTGAGGCCGGACTGTAGTTGGAGTATTGAGATAAAATTTAATATTAAGAAAACATTCCTAGAATTTATTTTAGATAAATAAAAAGTTAATTTAATGTAAAAGAAGGTTTAAGGAATTATTTAAGTAATTTAAAGATTTAGCCATGCAGGCAAGATAATGTTATGCCATAATTAATTTAGTAATTCACTAAAATATCTAATGAGTAGATAAAACTTTAAATAATTAAAATACAAGATTTAAGAAATATTTTTCCTCTATTTTTATTGTAATTTTCGGCCACTTCACTTATGAGATTTAATTAAATTGTCAACTCTCTATTTTAAAATCTTTCCTTAATCCTTTCATGGCCTAGATAATTACCTCAATTTTAAATCCTCAATAATCTTTAATTAAGCAAATTTTTACCTCGTTTTGAGAGATAAAAATCGGCCCCCTCCTTAATTAATTTAAAGATATTTGACAACCCATTTCTTTATCATCTCTCCTTACCTTTTCTTGTTAGATAATTCCCCTAAATTTTATTCTCCACTAATTAATATTTAAGCAATATTCTCCCTTATTTTACAAGATTAAAATCGGCCCCTCCTTTATTTTAAAAGATTTAGATTAGTTTAACAACTCACTATTTATTATCTTTCCATAATCTTTCTTGGTAGATAATATTCTCCCCACTTTTAAATCACCAACAAATAATTTATTTAAGCAATTTCTCCCTTGTTCCTAGGCACATAATCGACCAAGTGCACCCTAGAATTATCCCTCAAAATCTCTTGATATCAAATAATATCACAATCATTCTTTATCTCACAAATTAGAAAGATAGAAAGCTTCATTCTCCCCCTTTATCTTGAAAATTTCCATTAGTCTTCTGGCCACTCCTTCTCTCCATTATTTCGAAACTTTCAGAACAAATATTGAGAGAAAATCGTGAGGTAGCCATAGAAAAATAAGAGAGAAAATCGAGTAGAAACAAGGAAGTGAAGAGCACTCCGTCACCTCCGCGTCGCGTCGTCGTTTTTCTTTTGTTTTCTTCAAAACAAAATCCAGGCATGCCTATATTCTTCTTTCACTCTTCAATCAAGCCATATTAATATTTTGAAACATCATACTCATGATTTTATTAAGCAAAAAAAAAAACCGAAATACATCAAGAAATTTCAGAAAAAAGAACACGCAGAATTCGGCCCTCCCCTTGTGCTCTCACGGTTGGGCTTGTTTGTGTCGTTTCAGGTGGTTGGCTCGTGTCCAGGCTCCCAAGGCTGCATCTAGAAATGTACTAGGATGTATTAGGACCATGTTGGTCCATTTGTTCAAGCCCCATACACACAACAAAAGGGAAATAACAGCAACTCCCACCTTAGTGTCATTATGAGTTTCGATTTTTTAGTTTCGCTGTCAAGGGTGGTGTTTCTGATCTCAGCTGCCATAGAGCTATAGCCATGGTTAGAACATCTCCTTGTTATGTCTAAGACGTGACCAAGTTGGCCTTTCAAGGCTTGGTACATGGTTGCAATGGTTTTTAAATAAAACAAGAACAGCCCCCCCTTCGGCCCCTTTTCATTTGCTGCATGAGTACTTTCGGTTTTGGTGGTTGGGGTGGATCTCGGTTGGCCTCTGGCCCTTAGCCCTTGTTCGCTCAATACCCCTGGATGTCTAGATTGAGCCATGGTCAATCAAATGGCCACTGGAAAGATGAAAGACAGCAAGCGAACTGATGCATCACAGTACAGATTTTTGGTGCTCTCGGATGAAAGTTTCGGGTAGTCCATGGTGTTGTTTGGATTGTGGCTGGCCTAGGGCCCTTAGCCATGGTTCAAACCATACCTTAGGATGTTAGGGAGAGGTTCTGGTTGGTGGTTGGAGCCACAATGGCCATTAGCCTCGCAAACGACGCATGCAAGGGCAAGCGCTACTGCTGTATTTTCTGGACAGCAACTTGGTGCTTTGGTTCGGAGGCTCGTTTGAGTTTTAGGTTGGCTTTTAGCCTATGGCCTTAGACTGTAAAATAGCTCATTGAGTTAGGAAGGTCATGTTTTTGGCCGTTTGTGATTCGGTTAAGTTTAGATGTCGTACGAGTATTTACGGTACAATGTGCCAAAGTGACTCTCGAAAGAGTGTTTCATGTTTTGGCCTCCATTCACCAAAATTTCGACTTGTACAATTTTAGGGGCATTATTTCATCATTTTTAGTGTATCTTAATCATGAATAAATGATGGTTCGGTGTTGGTTTGGGTTGGCACGGAGTCATGATTAAATACTAAATCATTGGGCGTAATTGTCTCGTTTTTTATTCAATTACGAAGTTTGGTCAAGTAAAATCTTTTGCATATTTTTCATGTTAGATTTAAGTCGCACCGAGCTTGGGAACGATCCAACCCAATCAGTAAAATTTTTACAGGATATTTAATGATGTTCTTTAATTATATTACGTGCAAAATATTCATTTTGAGATTTATGCGATATTGCTTGTGGTCACTTTACTATCATGGAATTATTACTTCACCCGGTCTTAAGTTACCGGTCAGTTCAGTTTTGTACCACCCAGTATACTGTGGCATTAATCTGATCAGACGATTAGTATTTCACCCGGTCGTCAGTTACCGGTCCCGGTCTTCAATTACCGTTCAGTTCAGTTCAGGGGCCACTTGCGTAGACCATAATCTCACCAGAAAATTATTACTAGCTATTTCATTACAGGGCTCTACAGGGCAAACATTTCACTTACTACTTTCAGTTCAGTTATGCACATAATATTAATTATTCATGATACGATATCATTTCAGTGATGCACACATTACAATTAGTCATGACATGATATTTTCCTTCGCATGCGAGTTTGTTATTATTACTTGTTATTTACGATATATGCATGCTGAGTCTTTACACTCACTAGACTTGATTGTTGTAGGTACTGATGAGTTCGGGACCGAGGGCGGGTACCAGTGAGCCATCGAGGGTCGGCAGTAGTAGAACCCGACGACCTCATTTTCAACATTTACTATTTTTAGGCTCAAACATTTTCATCGTTATGGGATTATTTTAAATTATGAGTTTGCAAACAAACATTTACTTCCGCTGCTATTTTGAATATCAAACTTTATTTATTAGTTTATTTAGGAATGTGGCATTTTAATTAGTTAAAGAGAAAATTTTAAATTTTTCCGAAAATTTTTAAGTACGAATTTAGAGGCCACTACAATACCTATATCTAAAGCACCTTACTGTCTAGTACCCGCTGAAATGAAAGAATTAAAAGATCAGATCCAAGAATTGCTACACCAGGGTTTTATTCGCCATAGTTATTCTCCATGGGGAGCACCGGTATTATTTGTAAAGAAGAAAGATGGAAGTATGCGTCTCTGCATTGATTATCGAGACCTTAATAGGGTCACTATAAAAAATAAGTATCCTCTACCAAGAATTGAAGATTTATTTGATCAGTTACAAGGAGCAACGATATTTTCTTAGATTGATCTTCGTTCTGGATACCATCAGCTGAAAGTGAAAGAGTCGGATGTTCACAAGACAGCGTTTCGTACTAGACATGGGCACTACGAGTTTATGATCATGCAATTTGGGTCGACCAATGCGCCAGCGATCTTCATGGATCTCATGAATTGCATATTTCAGCCGTATCTAGATCAGTTTATCATAGTCTTCATTGATGATATATTGATCTATTTGAAGAACAAAGATGAGCATAGTCGCCATTTGAGAACAGCACTGCAAGTACTGCAAGATAGAAAGCGTATGCAAAATTCAGCAAGTGCGAGTTTTGGCTTGATCGAGTGGCATTCTTAGGCCACATCATTTCTAGTGATGGCGTTGAGGTTGATTTAAGTAAAATTGAGCCAGTGAGAGAGTGGCCAGTACCCAAGGACGTTACCGAGATTCGTAGTTTCTTGGGACGAACTTGCTATTATCGCAAGTTCATTCAGGGATTTTTATCTATAGCGGTACCTATGACTGCCTTGACAAAGAAGAATGCAAAGTTTGTATGGGGACCCGAATGTCAAGACAGTTTAGATAAGTTAAAGCAAGCCTTGATTTCAACGCCAGTGTTATCTATGCCATCGGGGCAAGGAGAGTATGTCCTATGTACCGACACTTCTAAGCTTGATTTGGGCGCAGTTCTGATGCAAAACGATCGAGTTATAGCTCATGCATCGAGACAATTGAAAATTCACGAGAAAAACTACCCTACTCATGATCTTGATCTTATAGCGGTAGTTTTTGCATTGAAGATTTGGATACATTACTTGTATGGGAAGAAGTGAAAAATTTTCACCTATCATAAAAGTTTGAAATACTTCTTCACTCAAAAGGAATTGAATATGAGACAGCGTAGATGGATTGAGTTAATAAAGGACTACGACTGTGAGATTAGCTATCATCCGGGGAAAGCTAATGTTGTGGCAGACGCATTGAGTTGAAAAGCAGCAGTTATTACTCTATTATCTCTTCAAAGACCGTTGCAGTCTAAGATACAGCGGTTTGAGCTTACAGTTTATGCTAGGAGAAAGGCCCTTAACCTTGCCACATTATCAGTACAATCAAATTTGAGAGATAGAATTCGTGATAGACAGTCTACTGATGAGCAATTGCAGAAATGGAGAGCTAGAGATGAAGCCAAGTCCAGGAAGTTATATTCTGAGGTGGATGATATAGTTCGTTATCGAGATCGTTTATGGGTTGCTAGTGACGATTCTTTGAGAGATCTCATTATGAAGGAAGCTCATGACACATCATATTCCATTCATCCAGGAAACACGAAAATGTACAAATATTTGGAGTTGTTATATTGATGGCCAGACACGAAGAGAGTTATCCTGCGATTTGTGACCGAGTGTTTGACTTGTCTGCAAGTTAAAGCAGAGCATTAGAGTTCAGCAGGAAAGCTTAAGCCACTTCCTATTCTCGAGTGGAATGGGAAAATATTACGATGGACTTTGTTGTGGGATTGTCGAAAACTATTAAGGGTTTCAATGCTATATAGGTGATAATGGACCGTCTTACGAAATCAGCGCATTTTCTACCTATCAAGACGACCTTCACCATGATTCACTATGTAGAGTTATATACTCGAGAGAGAGTCCGTCTGCATGGGATTCCTGTATGTATTGTTTCTGACAGAGATCCGAGATTTACGTCATCTTTTTGGAAGAGTCTGCATGCAGCGATGGGGACCAAGTTATTATTTAGTACATCATTCTATCCTCAAACCGATGGTCAGTCCGAAAGAGCAATTCAAATTTTAGAAGATCTACTACGAGCTTGTGTGATCGATTTCCAAGGCAGTTGGGAACCAGAATCACCTCTAATGGAGTTCACCTACAATAATAGTTATCAATAATCAATCGGGATGGCTCCTTTTGAGACACTATATGGAAAAAAATGCAGATCTCCTATTCATTGGGACGAGGTTGGGGAAAGAAGAGAGATAGGTCCGGATGTGATTGAAGAGAATGCCGAGCTTGTAGCCAAAATTCGAGAGAGAATGAAGACTGCACAAAGCCAACAAAAGAGTTATGCTGACAAGAGACGAAGGGACCTAGAGTTTTCAGTGGGAGACCATGTATTTGTGAAAATAGCACCCATGAAATGTGTTATGCATTTTGGCGAGAAAGGCAAGATTAATCCAATATTTATAGGTCCGTTTGAGATTTTGGAGAGGATTGGAACACTAGCTTATATAGTGGCATTGCCACCGATGCTTTCTGGAGTTCACAATGTGTTCCATATTTCGATGATGCGAAAGTAAATGTCGAATCCATCACATGTGCTAAATTATGAACCTCTACAATTGACTCCAAATATGACTTATTAAAAAAGACCTGTCCAAATCTTGGCAAGGCACGAAAGAAGACTGCGTAACATAGTCATTCCAATGGTCAAGGTCAAGTGGCTGAATCACTCGGAAGAGGAAGCTACTTGGGAAACCGAGAGGGACTTGGGGAGTCGCTATCCAGAGCTATTCGGTTCGTTCTAATTTCGAGGACGAAATTTTATTTAAAGGGGTAGGAATTGTAAGGTCCAAAATTAAGACGACGTAATTCAACTGCATGCAAATCTAGGGAATATGAAAAATGGTTAATTAATTTATTTTAATTGTTGAATTGATTATGTGACATGTTTACTTGACGTTTTAGTAGTTTTCTACTTACATGTATTAAAATAGAATTTTAAGGGTCATTCGAGTTACGATCGAGGAACGGAGACCGAGGGCTGAAAAAATAAAAAATGTTTTTATTAAATAATTGTTTTAATTAATTAAAATATGATTGATGTTATCTTATATTTTTGAAAAGAATGGGTTTTGAGGTGATTTTATACGTCGGGACGTAAATTTTATCAGTTTTGGTTTTTCAACAAAAATACAAACTTTTTGACAACCCGGCTAATAAATTCACAAATTTATTTAAACAAAAATATTTTTAATATTTTAATTAATAACTAATGGGTCTAATTTACCTCCTTAATGGGCCTAAGCCTTATTAGTGGGTTAATTAAATATTTCATACTCAAAACCTATCCTAACCCTTCCCATAACCCACGCCCCACTTCCCTACTCCATCCAACACTTTATCTCAAACTACACGATACACACACAAGGGTTTGAAGGGAAAAAGCTTCGGTTTTGAAGAAAAATTCAGCCTAGGAGTCTATGTCGTCGTTCTTCGCATCGTCGCTTCGTTTTTGTGCGTAAAATACGCAAAGGCAACCATATTTCTTTCCTTCAAACATCTATCGTACCATAATATGAATTTAATCATGTTTTGTATGAAAAACAAGTGACATTTTTTTTATTCTCGTTTTTACATGAACTTGAATTTTTAAAGCTTAGTTTTTGTTTCAAAATCATGTTTGCATGATGAAAAAGGGACTTCCATGAGTTAGGGATTGAACAAGCATGATTTTACACTATTAGGGTCCTAAGAACACCACCCATAGGCTGCACGACATGAAAATATGAGAGCTGGCACCACGTTGTTGTCATGGTGTCATGGAGGGGTTCGGTTGTGGTCATGGGGTCTTGGCTGGGTCTTGGCTTGGGGCCAAGTCTAGCTAGGGTCAATGGTGAGTCAAGGGTAGAGTCCTAGCCATGCTAGGACTCGAGCACCAGGGGCTGGTAGGAGTCTGACTCCCACCCGAGAGCCAAGGAAAATCACGCCTCTTGACAGCAACGCGCAGGAGGAAAGGCTCTGCCAAGGGGGTTCGGGCTAGGCTAGGGTGAGTCCTTAGGGTCATAGTAAGGTGCATGAGAGGCTGGTTCAAGGGTTGACTCGGTGGGTTAGGTCCTAGGCTGACAAACAACAGTCCTTGTCATCAGGGGTTCTCGGCCATGCAAGAGCTAGAGTTGGGGCTTCGGTTTCTGTGGCTGGGTTTGAGTTCGTTGAGTCCAAGGGTCCATGTGAATGCCCTGAAGGGTTGGTCAGGGTTTGGTCGAGCATGGTTCGAGGGTGGCTCATGGAAATCGGACCATGGCTAGGGGCTAACTTTTAGGGGTCAAGTTAGGGTTTTTAAATGAAAAAATTAATCGAAACACGGGTAACAGAGGTCGAGTCGTGGTTCACGAGTGCTAAAATAATATAAAAAGTTAAATTTTTGAATTTAGGAATTTTATATTAAAGTTTGAAATTATTCAGATTAAAACACATTAGAAACAAAAAATCAAATATTAATTTAAAAGCCTACTATTTGAGATAAATAAAATTATGAGAATTTTAATTTAAGCTTAAATGACTATTTGGGACATGTTAGAGTCAATGAAATTAAGAAAAAGTAAAATTGGAGGAATTTTAAGTCTAGTGGCAAAACGATAATTTTACTCCCAAAAATTAGTAAACGTCATGCCAGTGTCCTGAATGTTGTTTATATGCTATTATGATTATTTTAAATTTTTATGACTTTTTATATGTTAAATTATGATTTTTAAATTTTTATGGATTTTTATGATTTAACATTGACATTTAAAAAATATGTTGCATGTTTGGTTTAAAAGAAAAACGATATTATATTCATGTTTTTATTAAGTGATGGAAATACGAAATGTTGAAGGACATGAAGGGATTGTGACCAATTCGATGATATGTTGGAGATATCGTGAGGATTATGGTCCTAGTGGGAGCCCGACGATCGTATTTCCTTGGATATGGATACGAATAAGTTAATATGTTAATTTGTTGACCAAGGCCCAGTTGACGGTGAGAGTGTCGCTAGTATTTCCGCCGCCCTGTACTGTGGTTTTCTCTAGATGGATCCATCGCTCAATACGAATACAAATACGAGTCACAATCACGACCTGAATTCAACAAACACGAATATGAATATGAATATGTTAAAATGAATATGAATATATTGATATGAAAATGTTTATGTTTAAAGTTTATGCATTTCATGAAAATGTTATTTTAAGTACTAGAATTTGTTGGACTGTCGGTGCACATAACCCGAGAACCAGCGCTTCTACTTTTTTGAGAGGTTTTTAGTTGTTAGTAACTTTGCTATTTTAGGAATTTCAAATGAATGACGATTTTATGTTTTGATTATTTCCTTTGATTTTCAAATACTAGTTGGTTGTTTTATTCTAAAAATGGTGCAAAAATATTTTATATAATTTGATTAAAGGTTCGACTGAATTATGAGAGTTTAAAAAAAAAGTTTCTAGTACTTTTTAAACAAAACGAATAGCTGACGTTTCATGCCAGAAAGCTTAGGCCACTCCCTATTCCCGAGTGGAAATGGGAGAACATCACGATGGATTTTGTGACAGGGTTACCCAGTACAGTTGGAGGATATAATGCAAGTTGCGTGATAGTTGATCGGCTCATTAAATCGACACACTTTCTACCGATCAAGAAGACTTTCACCATAACTCAATACGCAGAACTGTACATCAGAGAGATAGTCAGATTGCATGAGATTCCAGTGTCCATTGTGTTAGACCGAGACCCGAGGTTTACATATATATTATGTAAAAGTCTGCATTAGGCATTGGGTACCAAGTTGCTATTCAGTACAGCTTTCCATCCTCAGACCGACGTTCAGTCTGAGAGAGTGATTCAGATCTTGAGGATCTACTCAGAGCTTACGTGATCGACTTCCAGGACAGCTGGGAGCCGAAGCTACCTCTGGTGGAGTTCACATACTACAATAGTTACCAAGCATCTGTTGGTATGACTCCTTACGAGGCATCTTTATGGGAGTAAGTGTAGATCACCGATCTATTGGGATGAGGTAGGTGAAAAGAGAAAGTTGGGTCCAGACATTGTCAGACAGACTGCAGAGCTGGCAGTCAAGATCCGAGACAAGATGAAGACTTCTCAGAGCCGACATAAGAGTTATGCAGATAAGCAACGCAAAGATCTAGAATTTGGAGTTTGCAGTGGGAGACCACGTATTTGTGAAAGTGGCACCAATGAAAGGTGTGATGAGATTTGGTAAGAAGGGAAAACTCAATCTTAGATTCATAAGACCATTTGAGATTCTCGAGAGAGTTAAGACACTAGCGTACAGAGTTGTATTGCCGTCGAATCTTGCTGGAGTTCATAATTTGTTCCACATCTCGATGCTGCGGAAGTACATGTCGAAACCTTCGCATGTGCTGAATTACGAGCCTCTACAGTTGACACTGAACCTGACCTTCGAGGAAAGACCTACTCAGATTTTAGACAGAGAGAAAATGAGACTCCAGAACAAAGTGATTCCAATGGTCAAATTCAATTGGCTAAATCACACCGAGGAGGAAGCTACTTGGGAGACCAAGACGAAAATGAGGAGTCGCTAACCACAACTTTTCGGTAAGTTTTAAATTTCGAGAACGAAATTCTATTTAAGGGGGGGAACAATTGTAAGGTCTAGAAAATTCAAGTGACGTAACCTAACTATATGCAAATCTAGGGTATTATTAAAATATTTTGTTAAATGTTTTAAATGCATTAAATGCACATTTATGACATGGTTATGTGTTTTCACAACATGATTTACTAGAATTGCTTAAATTAGGGCTTTTAGCCATATTCGATGCTCGAACGAGGAACAGAGACCAGAAACAGTTAAGGAAAATGTTTCTATTAAATACTTATTTTTAATTATTTAATAAATGATGAATTTATTATGTATTTTTCAAAAATAAGTAATTTCGGAGTATTTTTACACGTCGAGTCATATTTTAAAGCGGTATTCGATTTTTAGATAAATGGAAGACTTTTTGAGGGCTCGTGTAATATTTTTGAAAACTTATTTAAACAAAATATTTTACGTGCGTGTTATTGGGCCTAACAGGCTTGTTTTAATAGATTTTTGGGACTTCTACACCATTAGTATTTTTTAACCTAAGCCCAAAACCCCATTTTTTTTATTTCACTAAAACCGACTGTAATGCCCGAATTTTGAAAAAAATAAAATTGTGGCAGTAGTTGTGATGGTTTATGGCTTTACGTTATGGTATGAATGGTAATGAATGTTTTATAATGGAATAGATAATGGATGGGTAGAATCATAGGTTGAATTTGGGCTAAATAGGTAATGGAAGTGCAGAAACGGTATGAAAAATGTGGCAGTAGTTGTGGTTTTTAGCATAATGTTTTGTATATTGATCCAAATGACATGAGGCTAATTGGAGATGCAAGCCAAGACATAGGGTTACAACTTTGTAGTTTACCACTTTCGCGAATTCTGAAGTTAAAAATACGTTCTTGGCAGAATACTGTGCGCCCCTGCGCAGGATCCAGCGCGATGGCGCGCCCAGTGCTGAAATTTGTGTGTTGGGCAGTATGGTGAACGCCCCTGCGCCAAAACACGCGCCATGGCGCCCAGCACTTGTACAAAAAACGTGTTTTGGTGTTGGGAATGCATAAAAATCGAATGGTATCATAATTTTCCTCATTATTCTTCTTTCTCTTCCAACGAAACCCTCCTTCCTTCCATTTTCTACATTTCTTCTTCAATATATAGGAGAATTGTTCAAGGAAATTATGAAATGAAGTTAGATTTGTGATCCTCTCTTCAAGATCTTCAAGATGGTGTACGTATGTTATATTTTATTCAAGTTTGGAAATGGGTTGAAGTTTAGAATTTATATTTGAGTTGATATTTGAGATATTGAGATGTTGGAGATGTTGGAAGTGTGTTGGTTTAAATTTTAAAATGGAATTGAAGCCAATGACAAAGTAAAGGAGTTAACTCTTTAGCACGCATGGCATGTGTTTGACAAAATGATTCAATGAATGTTTTTATGTCATATTACGGTTAAAAAATAATATGGATTCCTTCTTTACACAATTGTTGGGATTTGAGTTTTCTTGAATATTTGCGGATCTTGATTCGAAGCGTTATTGAATTAATTATGAGTTTTGTACAGAAATTGCTCTGTTTTGATAAATGATCCGAGTTCTTGAGTTATAATAGACTTCGAAGGTTCAAGACTTCTCACCTACACATTTCGATCGTCTTTTGGTAATATTTGAAAGGTATGTTACGGTCAGTAACATACGAAGTAAAAGTATCATTTTTATTTTAAATTGAAAATTCTATGGCTAGATTAATTACTTGTGATTTGATGATGATTGTGGCCTTGAGATGAGTTTATTATAATATCGAAATGATGATATTGATTTGCATCATTACATTGCATATTGAGCCACTTGTTGATTCAGATTTGATATGGCGGAGGTCGCTGCTATGGCCTGAACACTCTCTATATGCGCACTATAGTCCTGGGATTATAGAACACAACACCCCACCTCGAGCGAATGAGTCGGTGGATGTTGCTGGAGGATTCTCTTTCCTTCGGTACCCTATGACCAGATGATTCACTTGATCTTAAGATTTATTGAGCGCCCACAGCTTCTGATCATGCATTGCATTATATTGCATCTTTATGAATTTAATATGAACTATTTGTCACTTTAATTCTCATATGTTATTGATTGTATCATACTGGGTTTATACTCACCGGCATGTCCGGTACCTCTTGTTTTCATGTGCTTGACGGTAGGTGAGGCGAGGCTTGGGATGCCAGAGTCCAGCTCAAGGCGAGGAGATACGAGTTAGAGTGGGATTCTCGGGTCTTAGGAGCTATTTTATGATGTTGGGAATTCTTTATTTTGGCATGTTGAAAATTATATTTCAAATATTTGAGACAATTAAATTATTTTGACGATGTTTATGTGGATTTGTGAACCACAAATTATGTATTTTACTCGATCATTTGGTTTGTTACAATTATAATTATTAGTATTAGATATCGGACCCGGGGCCCCACACCGACCCCAAACCCTAGCGCACATGCCCTCACCCTTCCAGCAGTCACATGTGATGTTCCAGTAGCCAATGGCTTCAATTTTAAAAGAAAAATCAGTAAGGTTATTGTCTCGTCCCTCCGGTGTTCGTCTTTCGCCTCGTTCGGTAGATTTTCAAGCGTATATACGCAAAGGAACTCCCTAAACCTTTGTTTTCTCATATTTCACATCCTATTATGAATTTTGATTGTAGGTGCATGATATATTATAGATCTAGTGATATGAATGGTATACATGGTTTTTTTTACTTGAAATTCTTTTGAAAAATATGCATATGACTCACGGTTTTGTCACGGTTTGAAGGAGGCTGCCAAGTTTGATGTTTGAGGCATGATTTACAGCAGGATTGAAGTGGTTTTCAGTGCTAGGTTCATATCTTGAACAGCCTTTGAGATTTCCGATATGATTGATGGCTTTAGGGATCGGTTTCGTATCAGTCGGGCATAGGAGGAGGGGTGGCTGTGCAAGGGTCGAACCGAGCAATGGTGCAGACCCTGGAGGGTCCGAGTCACGGTCCAGGAAGGCTCGAGCGCATATGGTCGTAGTCCAAGATCAGATCGAGAGTCCTAGGTGCTAAGGGTTCGCGTTTTGGGTGTTCCTAATGAACCACGCACGGCCACTTGCATGGGACTCTAGACCTTGGTTAAATTGGTCCACGAGGTTTCGATCGTGGTCTAGGAATGTCCGATTCGGGTATGGTCCAGGCTCGTTGGATGTAGTGTCGAGTTATTGGCTTGGAATACACCTAGGGTTAAATGTCTGCTCATTTTAAAATTCTATTGAAACTTTTTTTTTGTGCAATAGCCAAAATCATGCCTACATAAATACATAAAATTCAAAACAACATTTTGTAAAATCAACCCACTGCTGAATAAAATAACTACGTTAAAATTATGAAAAGAGCAACCAACCTAAACAATTACCGTTTAAAAAATATAAGACGTCAAGCTTATTAAAACTTGTCAAAACCCTCAACAAAATAAAATCATCAACTATTTTAAAACCTGTTTAAATGTGTTATCATAAAACCATAAACTTGCGGAAGAATACAAGGTCATCGGGTTAACGTGCGCCACCAGCTCCGCCCGTTCATTCATCATCACCTCTAGTCTCCTGATCTAAATGCTCACCTGCATCATTCACACCTAGTGAGTCTAAAGACTCAACACACATGTAACGTTATATCAAATACATATACATAACATGCAACAGTGAAAAGTACTGTAATCAATATTTCCTGAACTTAAAAAGAATAAACGTAAACGTGTCGCATAAAATCATATCGTAAAAGCAAAGCATACGTGTCAAAATAGATCATCATATCATCATAAAAACATATACGTGTTCATTTTATTAATTTGAATTCTGTTCGTTAGCTATGACTTTCGTATTATCATGACATTCGATGGATCCATCTACGTGTAACCGAAGTACCCGACGGCGGAGGCATCAGCGACAGTATTACCCGTCCACTGAGCCCCAACTTTTCGTGTCATCGTGTCATCATATTAGTCACAACCAACTCTCATCCTTCAAAAACATGTCATGATATTCACCACTTAAATAAAAGCATGCATATACATAATTTTTTATTTCAAACCTAACATGCAACATGTTTATCATATTTTCGTAAAAATCATAAACATGAAACATAAACAGTTAAATAACCTGATAATATTGTGCTTAGGGCGCTGCCAGGACTAACACTCAGCCCGGGGTGCAAAATGATCATTTTACTCCTAGAAACCCTAAATTACCATTTTACCCCCGGACCTCAAAATTTCGACCCGAAGCTTACCAAACTCCTTAAAACGTCTTAAAACATAATTATAATCGTTTCTTAAAGATAAACTCGAGACCTCCAAACTTAATCGATTCGTTTTAAAACATGGACCGGGGTCCCGGTTTCAACCCGAATCAACCCAAATTTCAACCAAACTTTTTCCAACTTGAAATATGACTTAAACCTACATGTCCAGCCTCTAACCCACTTATTTTAGACCACTTAGGACCCTCCTAGACTGAACATGGCCTGGTTCAGCCCTCATTGGCCGAGCCTAACTTCGCAACTTAAGAAAACATGAAAAACATGCACAAATTTTAGGGGGGTGGGCGGCTAATGATTAGGTTTAGGGTTAAGATTAGTTTAGGGTAATTTTAAATGCTAAACAATGTACTAATGGGCCAAAAATAAGGATTAAGGGATAGTTGGGCCGGTTAAGCATTAAATCAAATCCAACAAGCCCAAAAATGTTCCTGAAAAATATTTCATTGAGGTACGTTTTTTAAAATATTGCCCGAACCCTCAAAAAGTCTCTGAATCATTAAAATTTGCGTACCGAATAAAAATATATCACGGCAGGTAAAAATACCCAACCAAATCCCATTTTTAAAAATCATACTTAAAAACACCTCAAATTAAATAATTATTCAATAAAAATATTTTTCTTGAATATCACCGGTCTCCGTTCCTCGTTCGAGCGCGAAATACAACAAAAAATCCTAATGCATGAAACTTTAAATAAATCATGAATTAAAACATAAATTAATGAAATAAACATGCATTTAATGCTTTAAAAGAATTTAATAAAAGACCAAAGAAATTTAATAACTTGCATGCATGTGGTTCACGTGAACCTTCAAATTTTCGGGACGTTACAATCTATCCCTCTTAAATTGAATTTCGTCCCCGAAATTTTCTTATCCTCGATAATCAAAAAGTTTAGACTCTTAATTCTATTATCCCAAAAACCTCGTGTAAGGTCCAAAAATTAAGACGACATAACCAACTGCATGCAAATCTAAGAAATATGAAAAATAAGTAATTAATTGATTTAATTGTTTAATTGATTATGTGACATGCATAATTATATGTTAAATAGGATTTAATTGTCATTATGCATAAAATTGTATTTTTAAGGGATATTCAAGTTGCGATCGAGGAACGGAGACCGAGGGTTGAAAAACGTAAAATACTTTTAGTAAATAATTGTTTTTAATTATTTAAAATATGAGTGATGTTTTTTATTATTTTTGAAAATATGGGGTCTTGAGGTGAATTTATACGCCGGGACGTAATTTTTATCGATGTCGGTTTTTCAACAAAATACGAACTTTTTGGCAACCAAACTATTAAATTCACAAACTTATTTTAACAAAACTATTTTAATATTTTAATTAAAATCCTAATTAAGAACTAATGGGCCTAATTTTATGCTTAATAGGCCTAAGTCTTGATCAGTGAATTAATTAGTATAAAATATGTTAAACCACCCCAAACCCTACACACAAAAACACATGCCACTTTCAGATTTTTGCACACACCAAATTCTCTCAAACTTTACACGGCACACACAAGGGAGATTTAAGAGGAAAAATTTGAGGGTTGCAATGAAAAATCAAGCCTAGGGTCTTGTCTCCGTTTTTCGCAAATCGTCAACGGATAATCGTGCGTTAAATACGCAAAGACACACATAATCCTTCTCTTCAAACATCATCACACCATATTATGATTTATTGCATGTTTTGAATGAAAAATCAAGGGCCATGATAATTATTTTCGAAATTGCATGCACATGGGTTCTAAATTTGATTTTTGTGTACCAAAAGCATGTATTTGTATTGTGTAAGGGGCTGTCATGATATAGATATTGATCAAGCATTGTTTTACATGAATTTAGAGTCCTAGAACATCACCTAAACACCACACACGATCATGAAAATAATCTGAACGCAAGTTGCTGTCATGTGAGAACAAAGGCTTTGGGTTTGGTCAAGAGGGCGTGGCTCGGTCTTGGCTTGAGTCAAGGTCTAGCCAGGGTCTAGGGTAGAGTACTAGCCATGCTAGGACTCGATTTAGTGGGCTGGGAGGAGTCCTTGCCAACAAGGACTCCTACCCGAGAGACATGGGAGTTGCGCAGCTTGTGTACGGGATGGGGCTCGGCCTGGGCTTCAAGGGCTTGGATAGGGTGCGTCCTAAGGGTCGTAGGCGAGTATTGGAGAGGCTGGTTCAAGAGCCGAGTCGATGGTTAGAGTCCTAGGCACCTAAACAAGAGTCCTTGTCCTCGTGGGATTTCTCGGCCACTTCATGTGGAAGCTGATGTAGTTCGGTTATGGGGCTAAGGATGGTTTCCGTGCGTTCCTAAGGTCCAGTAGGGTGTCTAAGGGTGTTGGTCAGGGTTTTGTTCATTATGGCTCGAGGGTGTCTAGGGGATTCGAGACATGGCTCGGCGCTAATTAATAAGGGTCAAGTTAGGGTTTTTAATTGCTAATTTAATTGAAACACAGCTCACGGGGGTCAGTAATGGTTCACGAGGGCTAAAATAATATACAAAAACTAAATTTTGAATTTAGGAATTTTATATTAAAGTTTGAGATTTTTCGGGATTAAAACGCCTTCGAAACGATTAATTATGAATAAATTAAAAAGCCTAGTTTTTAAGCTAAATAAAATTATTGGAATTTTAATTTAGGCTTAAATAATTATTTGGGACATGTTAGCGTCAAAGAAATTAAGAAAACGTCAAAAACGTAAAATTATACGTCCAAGGGTAAAACGGTCTTTTTAAACATGAAATTTAATAAACGTCATGGCAGTGTCCTAAATGCTATTTTATACGCTAATATGATTATTTTCAATGATTATGGACGTTAAAGAATTTTTATATGTTAAATTATGCTTTTTAAATGTTCATGGATTTATATGGTTTAATTATTGGACATTTAAAAGATATGTTGTATGCTTGATTTCAAAAATAAAAACGATACGTATATGCATTATTTTTATTAAGTGATGATAACATGTTATAGGATGTGAAAGGATTGTGACTAATAAGATGATATGTTGGAGATATCGTGAGAGTTATGGTCCCAGTGGGAGCCCGACGATCGTATTTCCTTGGATACGGATATGTATATGAACATGATGATATGTTAATAAGTAAGGCCAAGGCCCAGTTGACTGGTGAGAGTGTCGCTGGTGTCCCTGCCGCCCAGTACTGTGGTTACATGTAGATAGATCCATCGCCCAACACGTATATGAACACGAAAGTCACAATCAACGATCTGAATTCAACTAAACACGTATATGAACATGAATATGAATATGTACATGTTGAGGATGATATGCATATGCTTATGATGATACGAAAATGTTTATGATTTTACATGTTTATGAAAACGTTTATGTTTAAAGTTTATACTTTATGATGAAAATGATATTTTAAGTACAAGTAATTTTCACCGTTGTATGTGACATGTATTACGTATTACTCGTTATCAAGGATATGATGTGTTCAGTCTTTAGACTCACCAGGTGTGATTGATGCAGGTGAGTATGATAATAATGTTGAGGGAGGCTTGGATGCCTAATCTGATTGGACTGGAGGTGCACATAACCCGAGGACCAGCGCTTCTATTTTCCGCATTTAAGTTTATGATTTTACGTCAAAAGATATTACGACTATTTATTTATGTTTTGAGAGATTTGTGAGAGGTTTAGTATGGGCTACACTTTTCATATTTATTGCTTTTTAGGTTTGGTAAAATGTTTTACGATCTCATGTTTCGACTATTTCCTTTGGATTTTCAAATAATAGTTGGATGTTTATTTTAAAATGGTGCAAATGTTTTTAATGTATATGTATATGTAATAGCCGAAATTATGAAGAGCTTTTGAAAAAAAAATTTCTAGTACTTTTTAAGAAAATGATTAAGCAGACGTTTTAGTTGGTATGAGAGCAATGGTTCTGTAAAAGGTTGTGCCACCGTCAGCGCCAGGAAGATCTGTCGTCAAGCCTCAAGTTGTAAGTTTTACATGCTTTATATGATTTAATATGATGTTGCCCGCATGATCACATGAATAATATGTTTACGTTACAAGTTCACTAGTTTTTTGAGTATATATATGATTTGCATGCTTAAATTGCTAAATGAGTTAGGATATGTCACATGATTCGAAAATTTAGATTTAAATGCATGTTGGTTACGTTAGAATTTGTAAAACATTCAGATAAAATGCCTCCTATACGCGCCCTTGTTATTGAGAATCAAGCCGAGAACAGTGTGAAACATCAAGGGAATGCACCACCCCCACCACCACCACCTCCTCCGGGGGATGCCGCTACTCGTGCGTTAGAGGGGATGACTCGTCTCTTTGAGCAACAGTAACAGCAACAACAATTACAGCAGCAGCAGTTACAGTAGATGCAGCAGGCACCTAGGCCATAGCATGATATATATGATCAGTTCCGGATGCTAGGGCCGAAGGAATTTTCTGGCACTACCGATCCTTTTGCTGCTGAGAGTTGGATTCGTTAACTCGAGATACACTTTCGCTATCTGGATATGGGAAATGCTGACCATGTGAGGTATACTACTTATCTGTTTAGGGATGACGCTTCTTTATGGTGGGAAGGAGCCGAGCATGGCGTTAACCTTACTACACTTACTTGGGCTCAATTCAAGACGATGTTCTATGAAAATTATTTTACTGTTGATGTTAGAAGCCGATTAAAGAGGGAATTTATGACTCTCCGTCAAGGAGACGCTACTGTTGTTGAATTTGTGAAGAAGTTCGATAGGGGTTTTTACTTTGTACCCCTTATTGCAAGGGATGCCGAAAAAAATCTTAGACATTTCATGGACGGTCTACGACCTACCATACGGAATAATGTTATGATGATGCGTCCTTTGGATTATGCTACTGCAGTTACTTATGCATTCCAGTCTGAGCAATCCATGAAAGACATCGAGTTTGAGTTACATCGCAAGAGGCATCAACATCAGAATAATTTCAGCCAAATAAGAAGCCATACACGGGTCCTTCTAGACCTCAAGGGCCTCCAAAGCCCCAGGGTCAAGTCAAGAAGTAAGGACAACAAAAGCCACCACCTACAGCACCAAAACCTGCTGATAAACAACCTTGCAAGGAGTGCAATCGCTTTCATTTTGGCAAGTGCATGTGGGGATCATATAAATGCTTCATCTGTAAGGAAGAATGGCATAAGGCTGCTGATTGCCCGAAGAAGAAAGCACCTACTGTTGGAAGGGCATATATGATGAATGTCGAGGAAGCTGAAGAGGAGGCAAACACTACACTCATCACGGGTAACCTAGTCATTTAACATTTTTATATTGCTCATTATTGCATGAAATGTTAAATTGGTTAATAGAATGGAATTGGGAACAAGATTTAACCTAGTGGAAATTAGGTTGCATGTTCTACCTTAGTTGGATTTGAGTTATGATTTTAGAAAACCATAGAATTTGGTATTGAATTTTTGTGCCTAATTTATGTGATGGATGTGATATTTAAAAAAAAAAAAAAAAAGTTTTAGGGCCAAAAATCTAAAGGAAATCATAATCAAGGGTTGTTAGGGGTTTAGAATTTTAGTAAGGGGTCATTATGCAATTTTCAAAATCTTGAGGACTAAAATGTAATTTTCGATAATCTAAGGACCTAAGTGCAATTTTCGAATTCTTAAGGGTCAAAAACAAAATTCTCAAAATTTAAGGGATTAAAATCAGACATTTCGAAATAATATAAGGATTAAATTGCAAATATCCAAAAATTTGGGAATAAAATGAAAATTTCAAAAAATATTGAAGGGCAAAAATGCAATTTTTCAAGAAATGCTTAAGTTCAACGAGTAATCTTCATCTAAATTTTGGAGAATTGACTATTGAAATTCTTTAAGCTTAACACGAAAATATTTAAAAGACGTTTTCGTCGCATGGAGGATTATCATTCAAGGTGTAGCTACCTATGCACTACTAGATTCGGGAGCTACAAATTCATTCATATCTGAAACTTTCATCAAAAGACTGAATATTACTCCTGAAGATATTGGTTTGGGTTTCAAAGTTTCTATTCCTTCCGGTGATCAAATGCTCACGTCTAAAATTGTCAAGGATCTGGAGCTTCTTTTATTGAAATATGTGGTTCGGGCAGATCTTATTGTGCTCCCAATGCCTGAATTTGATATTATACTTGGGATGGATTGGTTATAAACGAATGGAACTTCGATTAATTTTCATCAAAGATCAGTGTATATTCGACATCCTAGTGGTAAATCTTTTGTCTTTGAGGCGGCGAGAAACAAGCAAATGCCGCACATTATCTCTTGTCGACATGCGAGGAAGCTTATTAAACACGGATGCCAAGCTTTTCTAGCGTGTGTCACTACCACACATGCTCCTATCAGTCAGAAATTAGAAGATGTTGATATTGTCAGAGATTTTCCCAGCATCTTTCCCGAAGACGTTTCTAGCATTCCACTCGATCGTGAAGTTGAATTCTCTATTGATCTAATGTCGGGTACTGTTCCTATATCTTAAGCACCTTATCGTCTAGCACCCGCTGAAATGAAAGAATTAAAAGTTCAAATCCAGGAATTTCTAGACAAGGGTTTCATTCGTCCTAGTTATTCTCCATGGGGCGCACCGGTATTATTTGTAAAGAATAAATATGGTAGTATGCGTCTAGTCATTGATTATTGAGAGCTCAACAAAGTCACTATAAAAAATAAGTATCCACTGCCAAGAATTGAAGATTTATTTGATCAGTTGCAAGGAGCATCGATATTTTCTAAAATTTATCTCCAATCTGGGAACCATCAGTTGAAAGCGAAAGAGTCGGATGTTCACAAGACGACATTTCGTACTAGATATGGGCATTACGAGTTTATGGCCATGCCATTTGGTCTGACTAATGCGCCAGCGATCTTCATGGATCTCATGAATTGCGTATTTCAGCCGTATTTGGATCAGTTTATTATATTCTTCATTGATGATATATCGATCTATTCAAAAAATAAAGAGGAGCATAGTCGTCATTGGAGGACAGCAGTGCAAGTACTACATGACAGAAAACTTTATGCAAAATTCAGCAAGTGCGAGTTTTGGCTTGATAGAGTGGCTTTCTTAGGTCACATCATTTCTAGTGATGGCGTCGAAGTGGATCCAAGCAAAGTCGAGGCAGTGAAAAAGTGGCCAGTACCGAAGAGTGTTACCGAGATTCGCAGTTTCTTGGGACTACCTGGCTATTATCGCAAATTCATCAAGGGATTCTCATCCATTGCAGTACCATTGACATCCTTGACTAAGAAAAATGCGAAGTTTAATTGGGGATCTGGGTGTCAAGACAGTTTTGACAAGTTGAAACAAGCCTTGATTTCAACGCCAATGTTGTCTATGCCATCAAGGCAAGGGGAGTATGTTCTATATACTGACGCTTCTAAACTTGGTCTAGGCGCAGTTCTGATTCAAAATGAACGAGTTATAGCTTATGCGTCGATACAGTTGAAAATTCTCGAGAAAAAATTCTCGAGTAGAAAAGCAGCAGTTATCACTCAATTATCACTTCAAAGACCGTTGCAGTCTGAGATACAGCGGTTTGAGCTTACAGTCTATGCTAGGGGCGAGGCCCCTAATATTGCCACATAATCTGTACATTCGACTTTGAGATACAGAATTCGTGATGCACAGTCTACCAATGAGCAATTGCAAAAGTGGAGAGCCAGAGATAAAGCCAAGGGTCGGAAATTATATTAAGAGGTGGATGGTATAGTTTGTTATCAAGATCGGTTATGGGTTCCTAGTGACGATTCTTTGAGATATCTTATTATGAAAGAAGCTCATGACACACCTTATTCCATTCACTCGGGTAGCACGAAAATGTACAAAGATTCGCAGTTGTTATATTTGTGGTCAGGCATGAAGAGAGACATTCTGAAATTTGTATCCAAGTGTTTGACGTGTCAACAAGTTAAAGCAGAGTATCAAAGACCAGCGGGAAAACTTAAGCCACTTCCTATTCCCGAGTGGAAATTGGAAAATATTACGATGGACTTTGTTGTGGGATTGTCGAAAAATATTAAGGGTTTCAATGCTATATAGGTGATAGTGGACCGTCTTACGAATTCAGCGCATTTTCTACCTATCAAGACGACCTTCACCATGATTTAGTATGCAGAGTTATACATTCGAGAGATAGTTCGTCTGTATGGGATTCCGGTATCTATTGTTTCGGACAGAGATCTGAGATTTACGTCATATTTTTGGAAGAGTCTTCATGCCGCGATGGGGACCAAGTTATTATTCAGTGCAACATTTCATCCTCAAACCGATGGTCAGTCTGAGAGAGTTATACAGATTCTAGAAGATCTACTGTGAGCTTGTGTTATTGACTTCCAAGGCAGTTGGGAACCGAAATTACCTCTAGTGGAGTTTGCCTACAATAATAGCTTCCAATCATCTATTGGGATGGCTCCTTTTGAGGAATTTATGGAAAAAAATGTAGATCTCCTATTCATTGGGACGAGGTTGGTGAAAGAAGAGAGATTGGTCCAGATGCGATTGAAGAGACTACCGAGATTGTAGTCAAAATTCGTGATAGAATGAAGACGGTTTGACGGCGCAAAGCTGATAAAAGACGAAGGGAGTTAGAGTTTGCAGTGGGCGACCATGTTTTTGTGAAGATAGCACCTATGAAAGGTCCATTCGAGATTTTAGAGAGGATTGGGACACTATCTTATAAAGTGGCATTGCCACCAATGCTATCAGGAGTTCACAATGTGTTCCATATTTTGATGCTACGGAAGTACATGTCGAACCCGTCACATGTGCTAAATTATGAACCTCTACAATTGACTCCAAACATGACATGTATAGAAAGACCTGTCCCAATCTTGGCAAGGCAGGAAATTAGACTCCGAAACAAAGTCATTCCAATGGTCAAGGTCAAGTGGCTGAATCACTCGGAAGAAGAAGCTACTTGGGAAACCGAGAGAGACTTGAAGAGTCGCCATCCAGAATTATTCGGTAAGTTCTAATTGCGAGGACGAAATTTTATTTAAGGGGGGGAAGAATTGTAAGGTCCAAAAAATTAAGACGACGTAAACCAACTGCATGCAAATCTAAGAAATATGAAAAATAATAATTAATTGATTTAATTGCTTAATTGATAATGTGACATGCATGATTATATGTTAAATAGGATTTAATTGTCATTATGCATAAAATTGTATTTTTAAGGGATATTCAAGTTGTGATCGAGGAACAGAGACCGAAGGCTGAAAAAAGTAAAATGTTTTAATTATTTAAAATATGAGTGATGCTTTTTCTTATTTTTGAAAATATGTGGTTTTGAGGTGATTTTATACGTCGGGGCGTAATTTTTATCGGTGTAGGTTTTTCACAAAAATACAAACTTTTTGGCAACCCGGCTATTAAATTCACAAACTTATTTTAACAAAACTATTTTAATATTTTAATTAAAATCCTTATTAAGCACTAATGGGCCTAATTTTATGCTTAGTAGGCCTAAGTCTTGATTAGTGAATTAACTAGTATAAAATATGTTAAACCACCCCAAAACCTACACACAAAAACACACGCCACTTTCAGATTTTTGAACACACCAAATTCTCTCAAACTTTAAACGGCACACACGAGGGAGATTTCAGAGGAAAAAATTGAGAGTTGCAAGGAAAAATCAAGCCTAGGGTCTTGTCTCTGTTCTTCGCAAATCGTCAACGAATAATCGTGCGTTGAATACGTAAAGGAACGCATAATCTTTCCTTTCAAACATCATCACACCATATTATGATTTATTGCATGTGTTTGAATGAAAAATCAAGGGCCATGATAATTATTTTCGAAATTGCATGCACATGGGTTCTAAACTTGAGTTTTGTGCACCAAAAGCATGTATTTGTACTTTGTAAGGGGCTGCCATGATATAGGTATTGATCAAGCATTTTTATACATGAATTTAGATTCCTAGAACATCACCTAAACTCCACACACGATCATGAAAATAATCTGAACGCAAGTTCCTGTCATGCGAGAACAAAGGCTTCGGGTTTTGTCAAGAGGGCCTGGCTCGGTATTGGCTTGAGTCAGGGCTTAGCTAGAGTCTGTAAAGGGTCTAGGGTAGAGTCCTAGCCATACTAGGACTCGAGTTAGTGGGCTGGGAGGAGTCCTTGCCAACAAGGACTCCTACCCGAGAGACACAGGAGTTGCGCATCTTGTGTACGGGATGGGGCTCGGCCTAAGGTTCAAGGGCTGGGCTAGGGTGCGTCCTAAGGGTCCTAGGCGAGTACTGGAGAGGCTGGTTTTAGAGCCGAGTCGATGTTAGAGTCCTAGGCACCTAAACATGAGTCCTTGTCCACATGGGATTTCTCGGCCACTTCATGTGGAAGCTAATGTGGTTCGATTGTGGGGTTAGGGATGGTTTCCATGGGTTCCTAAGGTCCAGTAGGCTGTCTAAGCGTGTTGGCCATGGTTTGGTTCATTATGGCTTGAGGGTGGCTCGGGGGATTCGAGACATGGCTCGGTGCTAACTAATAAGGGTCAAGTTATGGTTTTTAATTGCTAATTTTATTGAAACACGGCTCACGGGGGTCGAGTCATGGTTCACGAGGGCTAAAATAATAAAAAAAAGGCTAAATTTTGAATTTAAGAATTTTATATTAAAGTTTGTGATTTTTCGGGATTAAAACGTCTTCGAAACGATTAATTACGAAATAATTAAAATGCCTAGTTTTTAAGCTACGTAAAATTATAAAAATTTTAATTTAGGCTTAAATAATTATTTGAGACTTGTTAGAGTAAAAGAAATTAAGAAAACGTCAAAAACATAAAATTATACGTCCAGGGGTAAAACGGTCTTTTTACACCTGAAATTTAATAAACGTCGTGGCAGTGTCCTAAATGTTATTTTATACGCTAATATTATTATTTTCATTGATTATGGATGTTTAAGAATTTTATATGTTAAATTATGATTTTTAAATGTTCATGGATTTATATGGTTTAATTATTGGACATTTAAAAGATATGTTGCATGCTTGGTTTCAAAAATAAAAACGATACGTATATGCATGATTTTTATTAAGTGGTGAAAACATGTTGAAGGATGTGAAAGTATTGTGACTAATACGATGATATGTTGGAGATATCATGAGGGTTATGGTCCCAGTGAGAGACCGACGATCATATTTCCTTGGATACAGATATGTATATGAACACGATGATATGTTAATACGTAAGGGTAAGGCCCAGTTGACCGGTGAGAGTGTCGCTGGTGTCCCCGTAGCTTAGTACTGTGGTTACATGCAGATGGATCCGTCGTTCAACACGTATATGAACAAGAAAGTCACAATCAACGATCTGAATTCAACAAAACACATATATGAACATGAATATGAATATGTACATGTTGAGGATGATATGTATATGCTTATGATGATACGAAAATGTTTATGAATTTACATGTTTAGGAAAATGTTTATGTTTAAAGTTTAAGCTTTATGATGAAAATGATATTTTAAATACAAGTAATTTTCACCGTTGTATGTGACATGTATTACGTATTACTCGTTATCAAGGATATGATGTGTTGAGTCTTTACACTCACTAGGTGTGATTGATGCAGGTGAGTATGATAATAATGTTGAGGGAGGCTTGGATGCCTAATCTGACTGGACTGGAGATGCACATAACCCGAGGACTAACGCTTCTATTTTCCGCATTTAAGTTTATGATTTTACGTCAAAAGATTTTACTACAATTTATTTATGTTTTGAGAGATTTGTGAGAGGTTTAGTATGGGCTACACTTTTCATATTTATTGCTTTTGAGGTTTGGTAAAATGTTTTACGATCTCATGTTTCGACTATTTCCTTTGGATTTTCAAATAATAGTGTGATGTTTATTTTAAAATGGTGTAGAAGTATTTTATGTATATGTATATGTAATGGCCGAAATTATGAAGAGCTTTTGAAAAAATAAAATTTTCTAGTACTTTTTAAGAAAACGATTAAGCAGACGTTTCATCTCGCTTCTGCTGCTCTACTCTGATTAATGAAGTGTTAAGTTGTCCTTATGTCTCTTCAATCCTAATTAAATTGCCTACCATGATCCTTGATTGCGAATCACAAATTAAAACGACTTAGGGTGACTTAGTTCCATTCTACTATGACCCCGAATTTTGAATTTTCTCGCAATTCCTCCTACTAGATTGGATGTCTAAACTTATCGCATCTTACTTTTCTTATACAATGCCCATAATGCTCATCAACCTATTACATTATCATTTATGAAATCTTAACACCAAAATTTACTGATCGACTTCTATCCTCGGTAATACACATAAAAGTTAAACCTTATCACAACCACATAACAATATTATCCTAAGATCTTTGAATTGAATCTTTATCTTACGACACCAAACTTACGTAACTTAACTATTTACAAGTATATCCCAAATATTAAATTTTTGCAAATCTTAAAATTCGAGTAGCGTTAATCTATAAAACCCAAATATACAATATTGATCTTCTACATATATAATAAAGCCCTTCAATCCTCAATTACATGCTTAAACTATTATCTTCCAAATTACAATAAAGTTGAGGCATAAGATCCTTGGACTTTCCTCCTTGAAACAAATGTCGCATTCTTACATATCATTAATGCTTAATTAGTACTAGCGTATAAAACTTAATAAGTTATCCCATTGTAGCCTTAGACTAAATCTAATAAATCGACTTCACTTATAACCATAGGGTTCTAGAATCCCCATATCAAGATTTTAGATTTCCTACTCGATAAAAATCTTAATATTCGTAATTGGCAACCTATGTTGAACACGACTAATTCCCTTAGTTACTCAACCCAAGTAGTAATAGATAGTATAATTCCAATACACATATCCGCTTAGTCCCAAGTTTCTTAATGACTTTAAAAAATTTCTCAAAACAAGGTGTCTACCTCAACCCTTACATGCGTCTATCAAATACCCTAACTATCAGTCATGCCCAACTTTATAGAAAAATTTAACCCTGGAGAAGATATAATTTTAACTCCTAAGATCAAGTTGGCTTTTCTCTTGTCTTCAGTTGTCCACTCATCTCTTGGCTTTTCAATACGTTGTGGTGCCCCTTCAGTTAGGGCAACAGCTGTATTAGCTATTAAAATTTTCATGGGTCTAACAGTGATACCGTACCACATGCCATCGTCTTGTGCAGATAAATGAGCCTGCATTCTGATTTTCCCATCATCGAAGTCTTCTCTGGAAAACATAGGAATTTTGTTGAATGAAGACATGGTAATCAGTTTAGTGTAAATAAAAATATTCAAGGACAAGATTCAACTGCTCTAATACAACTTGATAAGATCGGTTATGAGGTGAAAGAGTGTTTAGAAGGGGCGTTGAATTAACACTAAACGATTTTCACAGCTTTTTCAAATATTGAGTCGGTTTAGTGATAAACTGAAACTCGGGAATCTTTTCAGTCAATATCAGTCAGTTAACAAGTAATGTGCGGAAATAAACTGACTGAAAATTAGAATATAAACTGAAATAAGAACACAAATATTTTATGGATGTTCGGAGATTTCAATCACTCCTACGTCACCCTTTCTATCACAAGGATAGGATTTTTACAAAAAGACTTTGATCGATACAAACAATTGCAAAGACCCACTTCAGTCTTGGACTTAACACTGTCAAAATGAAACTCTTTGTAACGTACCGTATTTACTTGGATACAGATATGTATATGAACATGATGATATGTTAATACGTAAGGGTAAGGCCCAGTTGACCTGTGAGAGTGTAGCTGCAGTCCCCATAGCTTAGTACTGTGGTTACATGCAGATGGATCAATCGCCCAACACTTATATGAACAAGAAAGTCACAATCAACGATCTGAATTCAACAAAACGCATATATGAACATGAATATGAATATGTACATGTTGAGGATGATATGTATATGCTTACACTACAAGAATAAATGCTTATGGTGACATTCATAAATGTCATCATATTCAATATTTAGTGACATTTAAGTTTTAGTGACACCTCCAACAAATGTCCTCTATTCCAATGTCGTCTTAAAATTCCTGACATTTTTTAATGTCATTATAAGTTGTTAATGACAACTTCATACGTGTTACTAATTATTCATATAATGACAATTTTAAACGTCAGGAAAACTCATGTTTTAAATACATTTATACATGCCCTGTTATTATAGTAATAATGACAAATTTATATGTCAGTTAAAATCATTTATAATGACAACTAAAAGTGTCGTGTATGTTATTTATAGTGACAATAACAAATGTGGGAATATTTGTGTTGGATAAATATTGGAGGAGGGAAAAATAGATAAAATAAATGTGGGAATAAAAAAAACATATTAGATTATTTATCCTGACATCTTTAATTGATGTCATTTTTAATATGGAGGGAAACAATTATTTTCCCTCCTCCAATATTTATCCAACCCAAATGTTCTAACATTTATTTATAGTGACAAATTTTAGTTTTTAAATGATTTTTTACGATGTGGGAAAATTATTGTTTCCCTCCATACAAAAAATGACATTAATTAAAAATGTCAGGATAACTAATCTAATATGATTTTTTATTTTACACATTATTAATTTTTTACAAGTGTCATTATTAAATATTTGTAACAATATTTAATTAAAAGTGTCTACAAAAAAGTGTCACAATAGCCATTTATTGTTGTAGTGTTATGATGATACAAAAATGTTTATGATTTTACACGTTTATGAAAATGTTTATGTTTAAAGCTTATGCTTTATGATGAAAATGATATTTTAAGTACAAGTAATTTTCACCGTTGTATGTGACATGTATTACGTATTACTCATTATCAAGGATATGATGTGTTGAGTCTTTAGACTCACTAGGTGTGATTGATGCAGGTGAGTATGATAATAATGTTGAGGGAGGCTTGGATGCCTAATCTGACTAGACTGGAGATGCACATAACCCGAGGACCAGCGCTTCTATTTTCCGCATTTAAGTTTATGATTTTACGTCAAAAGATTTTACGACAATTTATTTATGTTTTGAGAGATTTGTGAGAGGTTTAGTATGGGCTACACTTTTCATATTTATTTCTTTTGAGGTTTGGTAAAATGTTTTACGATCTCATGTTTCGACTATTTCCTTTGGATTTTCAAATAGTAGTGTGATGTTTATTTTAAAATGGTGCAAAAGTATTTTATGTATATGTATATGTAATGGCCGAAATTATGAAGAGCTTTTGAAAAAATAAATTTTCTAGTACTTTTTAAGAAAACGATTAAGTAGACGTTTCATCTCGCTTCTGCTGCTCTACTCTGATTAATTAAGTGTTAAGTTGTCCTTATGTCTCTTCAATCCTAATTAAATTGCCTACCATGATCCTTGATTGCGAATCACAAATTAAAACGACTTAGGGTGACTTAGTTCCATTCTACTATGACCCCGAATTTTGAATTTTCTCGCAATTCCTCCTACTATATTGGATGTCTAAACTTATCGCATCTTACTTTTCTTATACTATGCCCATAATGTTCATCAACCTATTACATTATCATTTATGAAATCTTAACACCAAAATTTACTGATCGACTTCTATCCTCGGTAATACACATAAAAGTTAAACCTTATCACAACCACATAACAATATTATCCTAAGATCTTTGAATTGAATCTTTATCTTACGACACCAAACTTACGTAACTTAACTATTTACAAGTATATCCCAAATATTAAATTTTTGCATATCTTAAATTTCGAGTAGCGTTAATCTATAAAACCCAAATATACAATATCGATCTTCTACATATATAATATAGCCCTTCAATCCTCAATTACATGCTTAAACTATTATCTTCCCAATTACAATGTAATGCCCGAGAATTGAGTTTTTACTTGTTATATATTATGAATAAGGCAATGGAAGAACAGACGTGGAGAAGCGGCGTTGCAATTTGAGTGTTTTTGTTAAAGAAGACACCGCACCCGCGGTGCCAGACAGAGCGCAACCGCGGTGTTTGAGCGCAACCGCGGCAACAAAAGGCATCGCACCCGCGGTCGCTTATGATGGAATTTGGATGGGGCTGCCGAGGACTAAGCGCACCCGCGCTCATGTTTCTACCGCACCTGCGGTGGTTGAGCAGTAGGGTACATTGTGGGTACAGTAAAGTCACCGCACCCGCGGTCCAAGAAGCAGCGCACCCGCGGTCGATTATTCTGAATTTCTGATGGTGGTGCCGTGAGCTTACCGCACCCGCGGTCCAGAGGGAGCGTACCCGCGGTGCGACGTGTTTGATGAAGAATGAAACATGTGTTCCTTGCCATGCATAATTGATGTGTTGTCTCTTATTTCCCCTCCATTTTCAGCAGACAGCTCGAGAGGAATTCCCATGTCAAGTTCAAGGGTCTTTTCATCTTATAATTGAGCTTGTGCAAGATATATTCATCCAAACTTTAATCCAAACATAGATTCATGCTCCTATTGTTGTAAGCTTTCAAAAGATGTAAGTATTGTTACCTTTCAGCTTATTTTGAAGTTGAGATGTTGGGGAAAATCAGATTTGAGTTCTATGTGGTGTCCTTATGATTATGGTGAACGTATATTTAAAACCGGATCGAAGAAATGATATCGTATGCGAGTACTATGATTTTCAGCATGTATTGTGATTGAGAATATACAGATTTTGACAGTATGATGTATATATGGTGTTTGATTATTCATTGTTGAGAATTGATTCTTCTTATTTGAGTTGATCGGTATCGAAAGATTACACCGTTATGCCGTCAAGATGTACCGAGATTGAATAATGATTTGTACAAGGCTTGTTTTGAATTGTATCTTGATAGAATACATCTATACATTGCCATTTCAGATTTGGATTGTCAGATTGAATATGGACAGATTGAAATACGAGACTTCGTCTTCGTCAGACCGGGAAGATAAAGGTATAAAACGATGTGAACTGGGAGATCGACTTGAGTTAGATTTAACTCGAGTTTCCCTAAACCACATACTTGTATGACATTGTTGTTTTTATATACCTTTGTGTTTTTAAATGATTATGTTTATTTTGTTGAAATAGAAAATAGAAAGTAGATAGTTATTAAGTGAGAGTCACTGACAAAGGGGCTAGATTATGACATAATAGTCACTGGCCATTGCACATTGTCAGAGTAGGATTAACTAGTCTTTGGTAGATACGCCAAGACACTGGTCGTTTGGTATATCGATATGCTTCAGATACAGATAGCATCCTTATTACGGATTATTCGATAAAGACTAGACCAAAGGCCAGAATTAAGAACGTACCGCCACCGCGAACGGTAGTAGTAGGTGGGAGACTTGTTACGTTCTTATTCACCGAGATCCCTAGATTAGATGAAAGATAAGTTGAGTCTGAGATGCCGAGTCAAGAACTTGGTTTATAGACTTGTATTGATTTATGTTTCGTAGATTACGATTCATGTTTTATTTATAGTTCGATATCGATTCACATTGTCAGAATTTGATACATGTAATGATATCTGTTGCATGCTTATTATACCATTGCATGTATACATTGTTTATACTGGGATTTATTCTCACCAGAGTATCCGGCTGTTGTCTTGTTTGTATGTGTGCATGACAACAGGTGGGACAGGATCAGGGTCGAGAAAAAGATGAGAGATTGAGATTAGCGTGGTGATTCCGGACTTGGATGTGAATAGGTTTCAGCTCTTGACATGTAGTAGTTGAACCTTAGTTAGTTTGAATTCACGTTGTTGTATTAGATTTGTACTTGTATATTGATTTGTATATTAGATCAATTCCATTACGTTCCGCAATTAAAAAAAAAAAATTATGACCCTAATTACTTGACTAGTATATTGATCCTAATAACGATTAAGAAGATTATTAGCGTCCGGGTCCCCACATACAATAAAGTTGAGGCATAAGATCCTTGGACTTTCCTCCTTGAAACAAATGTCGCATTCTTACGTATCATTAATGCTTAATTAGTACTAGCGTATAAAACTTAATAAGTTATCCCATTGTAGCCTTAGACTAACTCTAATAAATCAACTTCACTTATAACCATAGGGTTCTAAAATCCCCATATCAAGATTTTAGATTTCCTACTCGATAAAAATCTTAATATTCGTTCATTGGCAACCAATGTTGAACACGACTAATTCCCTTAGTTACTCAACCCAAGTAGTAATAGATAGCATAATTCCAATACACATATTCGCTTAGTCACAAGTTTCTTAATGACTTTAAAAAATTTCTCAAAACAAGGTGTCTACCTCAACCCTTACATGCGTCTATCAAATACCCTAACCATCAGTCATGCCCAACTTTATAGAAAAATTTAACCTTGGTGAAGATATAATTTTAACTTCTAAGATCAAGTTGGCTTTTCTCTTGTCTTCAGTTGTCCACTCATCTCTTGGCTTTTCAATACGTTGTGGTGCCCCTTCAGTTAGGGCAACAGCTGTATTAGCTATTAAAATTTTCATGGGTCTAACACTGGACTCGAGTGGTTGAAGTAATTAAAAATGAACAAAATTCTTTTTATAAAAGTTTTTAAACCCTTCCTGAAGCTCTAGAATCAGCCAACTGTTTTATTGATCCAAATTACTTTATTGATTATCCAGTCAGAAAAGATATAAATACCCAAAAGAGTTATGGTAAATAAATAGCCAATGAAAATAGTTTTCCAAAAAAGAGTTTTTACAAAATTCCTAAAAAATATTTAAAAACTGATTTTCAATTTTGTAACCATTGCGACAAGATGGTAAAAAATTTTAAAAGACTAAATGATTCGAAATCATTAATGTCTGATAAAATTAAGAAGTTGACGGAAAAATTACAAGAAACAGAAGCAGCCCTTAAGGCAAACCTTATAAACTTGAACCTTCTTAAAAAGATTCAAGATTTTGAAATAGACAAACCCGGTTTATTAGACAGACCTAGTCTATTTAATTCTAGCAAAAAACTGAGCTCAACAAGATTTTTATTTAGACCACTTACAGAATTAAGCATATTACCTACCCAAATAAATGACATTATTTTCTCAAAAGCCAAAGAAAATTTCTACCAAAAATTTCAAATGGTCCAAGAAATTCTTTTCTTAAAACCCGATGGTATAAAAATTATTCCTTTAAAAGGAATAAATGAATATGCCTAACATAAAATTGATTGTCAAAAAGAAACTTTAGATATAGACAATTGTTCTTGTCAACTTCAATTCTACATCCTTTCTGCCCAAATAAACTTTTCATCCTTCAGAGATTTTTTCTTTCAGTTTAATAATTAGGAAGAAAGAATAAGTATAAATTCCTTATTAGATTTAGGATTAGTTTCAGAAATCATCATTATAGAATCTATTTTATTGATTTTGTTTGTATGATTTTGGAATTGTTCTAAAGCTTCACTAATATTTGAATCATGATTTAAGGTATTTATTCTAAGATTAAAGGTTTGTGTTTCAGGAGCAGTTTGATCTATGGGTTGATTTGAACTACTGACTGTTGTTACCATTTTACTTAATTTATCTTGTATTATTTTTATAAATTCAGAATTATTTTCTTTAATATTTTTAACACTATTTTCAGTTATTTGATATGGTTTAAAATTTGGGTTTTTAAGTTTACTATTTGTATTCGAAGTTTCTATTTTATTTGTGGGTTGTTTTTGTATTTGTTTTTCTATCCTATCTAATTTTTTTCATATGGTATTTAAATTTGTATTTGTGAAATTATTTTGTGTTATGATGTTTTTTATTTGTAGAAGTAAAGATTTTAAAAAAATTTATCATTTAGGGAGACTGAAAAATTTGGATAGCAATCAAAAGAAATTGGTCCCGTACACAGACTAGATTCAACAGAACTTAACAAGGAGTCTTCAAAGTTTGTGAATCCGGCATCTCTTAAAATAGCAAGGGTAGAGGTATTTAATCCTTCTTTTGTTAAAGGTTTTATTCCAACTTGGACTAATCCAATATGAAGGTATTTATAATTCTTATCTCTATGTTTTTGTAAAGAATTTTGGGAAAAAAAATTTATTGTTTCAAAAGGTTTTGTAAGTTGAATATCTCTTTTTTTGAAAAATTGATATCTTGAAGTTTTATAGATTTGAATAGTATTTGTCGTTGTCATGCTTGCATCATTTTGATGTCATTTTTCAATTTTTTTTTAATACGAATTTTACAATCAATATACAAAAATTAAAATTTACAATTATGTGTCTTAATTGTGCATTCTTTCTTCATCAAGTAAATCTTCAAGCATAATATCTTTTTCTGAGGAGTAGAAGATTTCTTTTATCTTCTGGTCTTCTAATTCTTCCAAGAATCTATTGTACATTCTAGTATAAACATAAAAAACTTTGGAAGCATCTGTATAAAAATCTGGAAAATGATCAACGCATGGAGATGAGCTATATATACAAGAATTTAACACATAAATAAAACACTCCTTGGAATCAAAATAAGAACTTCAATATGAATCTTCAAAGGATTTACAAATTCTTTAAGAACATAGAGCTTGAAGGATAAGAACACTTTGAATGTGAGTGGAGAAAGTAGAAAAAGAAAGAAAGAGAAGAGAGAAAGAGAAAGAGAGAGAGAGAATAAAACTTGGTATAAAACCTTGAGGGACTTGTCTTCTTTTTATAGATATCTTCAAGGAAATTTTCGGAATCTTGAATAGTATTTATCGTTGTCATGCTTGCATCATTTCGACGTCATTTTTCTGTTTTTTTTATTACACGAATTTTACAATCAATATACAAAAATTAAAATTTACAAATCATATTTACATTCCACTGTTTCCAAAAATAGGTCCATCATCATCATCATCCAAATGGATAAAGGGCTATGGAGATTCTGACCTGTTTGATAAGGCTGGTGTAAATTTCATCAATATCGCTTGCATTTCTTCAGGAGTTTTTGCTGTTGCAAGCATAGCTGCCATTTGAGATTTTTGTTTGTACCAAAAAGTCTGTCTGCTGTGGTATTTGGAATGTTTCTGTAGTCTTGACATTACAGTTTTTAATTCACTTTTTAATATTCATAATTGAAAGGCTTGGAGAACTTTTAAATTTATCCCACCATTTAACTTTGAATCTTCTTATGAGCAATGGATGTTTTTGATCAGAAAGATCTACTGTCCATGCAAGAACCCATAGAACATAGAATTTTGTACAAAAAAGGGCTAATGGTTGTAATGATTTTTCTTCATCTGTGGGTTTATACTGAGCTTTGAATAAATTGAACGAACTTTGGATTGGGGGTTTTAGAATTTCATATGATGATCCGAAAAATTCCCACCATGAATTCCACCAAAATTGAAATTGTTTGGTATCACATATTTTTGTGTTAAAATAGAAAATCCATGTGTGTTTATGTTTGTGGTTTTGGATCAAAAAAGAATTGTACCATGCTTGTTGATAATCCCAATAATTAAAAGGTATTTCAAAGAATTGTGTTTCTTTAAATTTTTCTGGAAAGACTAGGGATTTGGTTAAGTCATATCCCCAATCAGCTGGAGCAATGACTTTGAGAATCTTACAAGTAGAGTATGCCGGATCTTCATGTTTCTCTTCTAGGAAGAAATTTTTAAATATTACGGATTCTGTAAATTCAAGAATGGCTTGATAGAAATAAGGGGTTTTATTAATGTCATATGGTTTATAATATCTTTCTTTTCCAAAATATTTTTGAAGAATCTAGAATGGTTCAGAACTATCGAATCCTCTTTCAGTATTAATGTAAGGCCCTGTAATTAATTATCCAGTAATTTGATATAATTAGAATAATTATTGAGTTGCAAATTAAAATAATTATTTATGCCAAATAAATTCAAGAAGTGTGTTAAAAATATGTATTTTAGAATATCGGAAAATTTAACGATATAAAATACATATAGAGTTTAAATAACACACGAGTTCTTAAAATAAGTAAAATCCGGATAAATGGACTCAATTTATTAAATGTTGTGGTCAATTATTACACATATACACCACTTTATTAAATTAAAGAAAAGGGGAAAGAAGCAAACCCATTCCCGTAGCCTTTGTTTTCCTTTTTCTTCACAATCCCGTCACCCTCATCACCTTCAAATTGGAGAGGCCATAACTTTACCGTCCGGCGTCGAAATCTCAAACGGTTTGAGGGGTTTTCTTCCTTACTTCAGTAGCTTCGTTTTGAACCATGAATTGCCACTTTTGATGCTCGTTTCAGCCCAAATCGAGGCCTGTTCGTGGCAGCTGTTGTTGGCTCGGTTTAGGTGAGATTTAAGTTTAGTTTCTTGGAGTTTTGTTGTGTGTTGGAGTGGGTTTTAAGCCTTGTGATTTCTCTGTAACTCTAGCTCGTTTTCTGAATTTTTCCAGCTTATTTTCTGATTTTTTTTAGCTCGTGAACAGTAACTCCGACGAGTTTCCGGTGGGTTATCACCTCGAGACCGCTAGCGACTAGAGTAAGCTTCGACCTTGTGAGTTCGTAGTTCTAAATTTCAGCTTCTAAGCGTGATAGTAGGCTGCCGAAATTTGGATTTTTACCCGTTTCGATTTAAATTGTTTTCGTCATTCGAATAGCGTTTTATTGACATATTTATTGGATAATTGTTGTAGGTTCGGTCATTGGAAATCTTCGAGGTATAATTCGGCGAGCCTATTAATTATGTCGAATCGTTTTGTATTATATTGAAAGATATTATAGTATGGTTGTTATCGTTAGAATTAGTCTAAGGATTATCGAGTTGATATGGTTGGAATGTAAATAATGATGAGTTGTGGAATTATTCGGCTTATTTTGTTATTCTAGGCTGAGGGAGTTTAGTTGATCATTCTTGAAGATCGTTTTCATGATATATGTATGTTACAGCTCGGTAACATACGACTGTAAAACATAAATTATGTTTAATTGTCATTCTTTGTTACATGGATCGTTTTTATGACTTGTTGACTGTTGTAAATTGTTAAATGCCTTCGTTGTGGTCTATGTTTATTATTATGACATATTATTGGCATTTAGCATAGGGAATAAAGTTATGACATTCATGTTGAGCCCTATCATTCTTGTTAGCCATTGTTGATATCCGTTGTTATCTGGCACTGTTGTTTATCTCGGGATCATTGTGTGGCTGATAGGCCTATACACATGAGACCGTAGATGTGATTGAAAAATCTCGTGGTTAGTGCAGCCTTTTGAGGTGAGCGCTGAGATTGTGTCATCTGGTTCGTTCTGTTGTGCCATCCTGTCATATCGTATCAGCTATATGGAGGCCGAGTCAGGGGTGTTATTGCACAGCTTGGCATACCTCGCATACTTGGCAGGGCGGTTTAGCTGCATTACGATGTAGCTCCCCTGTGTTGTTGCTCGAGCATTATTCCAGTTGTTATCGTACCGTTTGTTGGCTCCTGTTATCCCGATTATTCGTTGAGTCTTTCATGCATTGCATATTACATTTTATTATATGATTATGCATGATTTATGATTATTGTTGTTATTGTTGAACTGTTTCATACCAGAATCCTAACCTCAGATGTTTACTAGGGGGCTACTGTGGTTGCTATTGGGCACCATGGTAGATCTCTCGAGTCGTTTTGCAGCATTAGGCCGGGGTTCCGCCAGTGGAGCTCGGGATTGAGGTTGGATTGCTTGGTTCTGTCAGTATAGTTTTCCAGTTAGTCTATATGTATGTCTTGAGTTTGATTCAGTCTTGTATTGTAGTTTATTTGCCGGGGAGATGCCCCGTGTATCTGTAGTGATATTTGGTTGTTTTTGTAATGTTCTGAGTCTACCCTATGATTCTTATGATCTGGTGAGTATTTGGTAAGTTTTAATTTCTGTTTAGTCCTGGCCAGTGCGGCTATAGGTTGTTGACATCGGTTTTTGTTTTTATGACCCTAGTTGGAGTATATTTTGATATAAACTGCTGCTTGAGTTTTTCGGGCTGTCCTACTTACGGGAGGGTCATGCCGAAATTTTTCTAGGCCCTGAGGTCCGTTTTAAAGTACTTTTAAACCATTTCCTCTGCAGTTTTAAATCAAACCATTATTGTTTGATCATTAATTGTCGTTAGAGTAAATGGGCCTCAAATCTTGGTATCAGAGCGTAAACTGAGATACGCTCGAACTAGAGTCTAGGGCACTCGAGTCTTGGCAATAAATGGTTGTTGCGCCTGTGTATGCTACTTGACAGCATGTTTATGTAATTATATGATTTGTTTGCTTCCATTCTAATTGTTTTGGTGTTTTATCGTATAGAATGGAGGGAGGTGGAGAAATTCCTGTTGATGAGATTCCTCTAGCTCGAGGTCGAGGTCGTGGACGTGGTAGACCTCGCGTCCATGTTGTTGATGATACTTTTGTTGAGCAAGCGGCTGATCATCTAGACCAGCTTAGGATGGATGAGTTAGTTGCGTGTTTCCATTCTATGCATCCACCTCGATTTAGTGGTTCTGAGGGAGCTGAGAAAGCAGAACTATGGATTTCTGAGATTGAGGAATTGTTTGATTTGATTGAGTATCCTTCAGAGCGTCGATTGAGATTAGCTGTGTATCAGTTGAAAGATCGTGCCAAAATGTGGTTGTCTACTACATTGATGACTTTAGATGCTCAGAGGATTGTTTCATCAGCGGATATATTCAAGCTGAAGTTTAAGGAAAGTTATTGTCCTCCATCATTTTACAGTTCTAAGGCTCCAGAGTTTCATAACCTGAAACAAGGCGATATGTCAGTTGTGGAGTATGCGGATACTTTTTATGCTATGCTGAGATATGCTCCTCATGTTGCTGGGAGTCAGGTTGCTGTCGTCGAAAGTTTCATTGAAGGATTGAACGATCATCTGCACCCTTTTGTTTCTACCGGTAAGCCACTGAATTATCTTGAAGCAGTGGAAATAGCAAAAAGGGCTGAAGCTAGTCTTAAGCGGAGTGGCAATCCAGTGACTACCCAACATCATCATCCGGGAAGGAAACAGTTCAATCAATCTGGTTCTGCATCTCTTCGTCCACGTGGGAAGCAGTTTAAGAAGCCTGGTTCAAGTTCTTCGAGTTCAGGGAGTTAAGGGAACCGTGGTGGATATCGTTATAGTGGACCTTACTGTGATCACTGTGGAGGCAAGCATTCTAGTACTCAATGTGTTGGAGTTCAAGGGGTTTGTAATAACTGTGGTCGGCCGGGTCATTTTGCTAGAGTTTGTCCCAGTAAGATGGGGAAATCAGCCCAGGCAGGTAGTGGAGCTCAAAGTAATAGAATTCCAGTAGCGTCCCAGTCTTCCCATCATCCTAGTCTCCCTTCGCATCAGAGTAGAGGGCAAGGTGGTCAACAGAATCAGTCATCTTGTAACGCCCCGAAAATTTAAAAGTCCACGCGAACAACATGCGCAAATTATTAATTTTCTTGTGTATTTTAATTAATTGTTTTAATTACATGAATTAATTATGTTGTGCATATTTGCATGTTTAAAATATATTTTTCTACATGGTTGCATTAAAATGTATTTTTAAAAGGATATTCGAGTTGCGATCGAGGAACGGAGACCGAGGGCTGAAAAATAGAAAATGTTTTTAATTATTTAAAATAAGGGAGATGCTTTTTCTTATTTTTGAAAATAAGGGGTTTCGAGGTGATTTTATACGCCGGGATATAAATTTTATCGGTGTTGGTTTTTCAACAAAAATATGAACTTTTTAGCAACCCGGCTATTTAATCTACAAACTATTTTACCAAAAACTATTTTAATTTTTTATTTAAATCCTAATTAGACTAATGGGCTTAATTTAATGGCTTGATAGGCCTAAGCCTAGTTAGCAAATTAATTAGCTATTTAAAAGTGTTAATCACCCAAAAACCCTTCACTTTTGCAATTGAAACTCACGGCCACCCACTTTTAAAATTCATAAACTCTCTCCCAAGACACCACACACACGGCACTACACATCCAAGCTTTGGGAAGAAAATTCGAAGGGGCTCAAGGAGAAGATAGCCTAGGTTCCGTCCCGTTCTTCGTCGTCAACAGTTTTTCGTGTGTTTAAAACGCAAAGGCACGCCATAATTCTTCCTTTACTCATCTATCACACCATAGTATTTAATTAATTGTGTTTTGCATGAAAATTAAGGGAACCTTGGTAATAATTTCGTTTTTGCATCAAGAAGGGTTTTTAAATCATGCATGTTGATCCAAAATCTATGTTTAACATGATCCTAAGGGGCTGCCATGATTAGGTAAGGTTTAAGGGTGGTTTCTACATGTTTTAAAGAGTCCTAATCACACAAATAAGCTGCACACAAGATTAGATCAAGCTGGAATCGTGGGCTGAAACCAGAAAGAAGGGCCGAGAGTTGTGTTGTCTTCATGGGTTCGATTTCCTTGCATGGGGCTTAGGGGCTCGACCTGGTCTTGAGGAGAGTTCGGTTGGGATGTGGTTAGGTCCTAGAAAGGTCCCTTGCATGGCCAGGGCTTGCGCTAAGGGGCTGGGGAAGAGTCCCCACGTGAAAGGGCTCTTCCGAGGCATACTTGAGGGTGACCGAGAGATTTGTGAGGGTGGCTCGAGAGAGGGCTGGACTAGGACGTCTAGGCTGTGGTTCAGGCTGTTCCAGAGGGGTAAGGAAGGTTGGGACTCGAGGGTGGCTCGAGCCATGGGCTGGGGAAGAGTCCACGTGATGCGGGACTCTCCCCCAAAATTGTGTGCGTGATCTGTGACAGCAGCCAGGGGGGGGTTGCTGCTGGGGCTAGGTGGCTCAGGGTAGGTTCATCAGGGTCCTAGGGTCATGATCAGGGGTTGGGCTAGGGCCTGGTGCGGCTGGCTTGCTGCTGGCTCGAAGAAAAAGGAGGGAACCGTGAGGAATCAAAGTGGACGCGAGGCTGCTGTCTTGTGCAGATGGGTTGGTGCTCGTGTCCAGGGCTTGGGGTTGGTCTGGGGTTGGTCTGGGCGTGGTCTAGGGAAGGTTAGGGTGTGATGGGGTCGGTAGTGGCTCAGCTGGTAGAGTCCTAGGATAACTAGGAGTCCTAGAGCAACTATGAAACTCACACACACATGTACAGATTTGGGTCAAGTTTCAGGAAGGTTTTGAGCGGGCCAGGGGTTGTTTTACGGGCTGGGCTTGCACAGTAGGGTCCCTAGGTGAGTTGGCTAGGTTTTGGTTCAAGGTGGCTTGGGCGTGGCTCGAGTAAATTAGGAGATGGCTCGGTGTGAACGTTAGGGTGTAAAAAACGAAAATTTAAGAAGGATAAATAGATCCAAGGGTCCACGGGGGTGGCTCATGACTTGGAAGGGTAGAATAAATTCTAAAAATGTTATATTAAAAATTTGGGATCAAAATAATGAGTTTTGGAATTTTCCGGGATTTAATCGCCGCACGGAACGCTAATTAACGAGTTAATTGAAACACCTAGTTTTAAGCTTTATAAAATTATGAAAAATTAGGTTTAAGCTTAAATAATTATTATAAGTCTAAGTTTTTAATTTGGGAATTTTATATTAAGGTTTGGTTTAATTCGGGATTAAAACGCATTAATACGTCACATTTAAAGATAAATTTAAAAGTCCTCGTTTTAGCCTAAATAAAAATATGAGAAAATTAATGTAGGCTTAAATAATTATTTGGGACATGTTAGAGTTAACGGAATTAAGAACATGTCAAAAACGTGAAATTTTACGTCTAGGGGTAAAACGGTCTTTTCACACCTAAAAATTAGTAAACGTCATGGCAGTGCCCTGAATGCTGTTTTATGTGCTAATATGATTATTTTCTATAGTTATGGATGCTTATGGAATTCTAAATGTTAAAATGATAGTTTAAACGTTTATGGGATTTTATAAGTTAAAATGATATTTTAAATGTTTAGGGAATTTTATATGTTTATGATTTAAAATGTCAAAATGTTATTTTAAATATTTTGAGGTTAAAATGATTATTTTTAAATGTTTATGAAATGTTCATGATTAAATTATGATTTTTAAATGTCTATAGGATTTTTATGATTTAAGGTTGACATTTAAAAGACATGTTGTATGCTTGGTTTCAAAAATAAAAATGATATTATATGGATGATTTTTATAAGTGATGAAAATGTAAAATGTTGAAGGAGGTGAAGTGATTGTGACTAATTCGTTAATAATGGCGATGTCGTGAGGGTGATGGTCCCAGTGGGAGCCCGACGATCGTGTTTCCATTATTGCGAATATGAGGTTATGAGGTTTGAGGAAGAATGGGAATATCGTGAGGGGAGAAGGCCCCAGAGGGAGCCCATTTATGGGAGAAGGCCCCAGAGGGAGCCCCGACGATCGTATTTCTATTCGATCATGTTAGGCCAAGGCTCAGTTGACCGGTGAGAGCGTCGCTGATGTCCCCGCCGCCCAGTACTGTGGTTATATTTAGATGGATCCATCGATCATGTCATGTGAGGAAAGTCACAATTAACGATCTGAATTCAACAAAGGAAAAGGAAAAGGAAAAATGTTTATGATCATGAAAAGGGTTTTATGTCATGTCATGTTGAGGAAAAGGAAAAAGTTAAGGTTTATGTTATGCATATCATGAAAACGTTTTAATTAAAGTTTATGCATCAAGAAAATGTTCATGTTTAAAGTTTATGCATCTTCATGAAAACGATATTTTAAGTACAAGTAATTTTCACTGTTGCATGTGGTTTTATATGTATTATTTGTTATAAAGATTATGGTGTGTTGAGTCTTTAGACTCACTAGGTGTGATGGATGCAGGTTATCATGATAATGCTAATGGAGGTCTTGATGGTTGATCCGACTGCACTGGAGGTGCACATGACCCGAGGACCGACGCTAGTTTCCGCATATATGTTATGATTTATGTTAAAAGATTTTATGACTTTTATCATGATTATGAGTGGTTTTTGAGAGGTTATAGTATGGGCTATACTTTTCAAATGTTATTTTTAGATTTAGAAAAAATGTTAGTTGGTTGTTTATTTTAAAATGATGTCAAAAATATTTTATGAAATTTTATGGTTCGGCCGAAGGCTATGTGAGGTTAAAAAAAAAATAAAAAAAAAAATTTCTAGTACGATTTAAGAAAAAGAAAGGCAGACGTTTTACATCTGTTCATGTATTTGCCTTGACTGAGGATGAGGCTCAGGCAACTCCAGGTACTATCATTACCGGTAACTGTACTTTATGTGGTTTCATAGCACGAGTGTTATTTGATACCGGAGCTTCTCATTCCTTTGTTTCCCATGCATTCGTTGTTTCGCATGATCTTTGCACCACTAGTATGAATTCCAATCTATATGTTGCTACTCCGATGGGCAAAATGATTATCACTGATAATGTGGTGTTCAATGCGGTTTTGTTTCACGATGAAAATGTTCTGTATCTGAATCTCACAGTCCTACCTATGCATGACTTTGATTGTATCGTTGGTATGGATGTTTTGACTGCAAATCGTGTCACTGTTGACTGTTATCGAGGAATAGTTCGTTTCAGGCCTAGCTTTGCTCCTAAATGGAATTTCTATGGCAGTGGTTCTCAAGCCAAGATTCCTCTAGTTTCTGCAATTGAAATGAATCGATTGTTAGATTCTGGTCATGAAGGTTTTCTGGTTTATGCTGTTGATCTATCGCAAGATGAGCCACATATTTCTAATATTCATGTAGTCCGTGAGTTTCCTAATGTGTTTCCAGAAGAGATTCCGGGTTTTCCACCAGAACGAGAAGTTGAGTTCAGTATCGAATTAATGTCAGGAACTGAACCCATATCTTGAGCACCATATCATTTAGCTCCTGTTGAGCTAAAAGAACTGAAATAACAATTACAAGATTTGTTGAGTAAAGGTTATATTTGTCCGAGTTCTTCACCGTGGGGTGCACCGATTCTATTTATCAAGAAAAAAGATGGTACGATGCGGATGTGTATTGATTATCGGCAACTTAATAAGTTTACTGTCAAGAATAAATATCCCCGCCCTAGGATTGATGACTTATTTGATCAGTTGCAAGGTACTTCAGTGTTTTCTAAGATTGATCTCCGTTCTGGGTATCATCAAGTGCGAGTCAGACAAGAAGATGTGCCGAAAACAGTTTTTCGCACGAGATACGGACACTTTGAATTTTTGGTTATGCCTTTTGGTTTGACCAATGCTCCTGCTGTGTTTATGGACTTGATGAATCGAGTATTTCGTAAATATCTCGATCGTTTTGTGATTGTATTCATCGATGATATTTTATTACAAGTCCGAAGAAGAGCATGCCAAACACTTGAGGATAGTTCTTCGAATTCTTCAAAAGAAGCAGTTGTACGCCAAGCTATCCAAGTGTGAGTTTCGGTTAGATAGAGTTGTGTTTCTGGGCCATGTCATATCTCAACATGGTATTTCTGTCGATCCAAATAAAGTGGAGGCAGTTCTGAACTGGGCACGACTGACCAATGTGCCAGATATTCATAGTTTCATGGGTTTAGCTAGTTATTACAGGAGATTTATCGAAAATTTTTCAAAGATTGCTAGACCTATCACTCAACTGACTCAGAAAAATCAGAGATTCATTTGGTCTGATGAATGTGAGTCAAGTTTTGTCGAGTTAAAGAAGAGATTGACTTCTGCACCAGTTCTTACCATTCCAAGTGGTTCTGGAGGATTCGTTGTTTGTACCGACGCATCAAATCGAGGACTAGGTTGTGTACTGATGCAGCATGGCAGAGTGTTGGCCTATGGTTCTCGTCAGTTGAAACCACATGAGTCTAAGTATCCTGTTCATGACTCTGAATTGGCTGCTATTGTTTTTGCTCTCAAGATTTGGAGGCATTATTTGTTTGGGTAGCAATTTGTAATCTATTATGATCACAAAAGTTTGAAGTATCTGTTCTCTCAGTCAGATCTGAATATGAGACATAGACGTTGGATGGATCTTTTGAAAGATTATGATTGTGAGTTCCAGTATCATCCGGGAAAAGTGAATGTCATTGCCGATGCTTTGAGTCGTAAGATGGTTGATGTTAATTTATTCTCGATTCATGTTTCTAAGTTACAAGAGGATATTTGCACTTCTGGGTTGGATTTTCAAATCCAAGGTAATGCTGTTTGTGTATCTCAGATTTCTGTTGAGCCAGAGTTGATTCAAATTGTAAAGTCAGCTCAGAAAACTGATGATCGAATTCTGAAATCTTATGAGTTAGTATCTCAAGGACACAAATCTGGTTTCTCAATTCACTCAGATGATTCTTTGTCCCAGATATTCCTAAATTGCGTACAACCATCCTTAAAGAAGCTCATTGTACTCGATATAGTATCCACCCAGGAGACAGGAAAATGTATCATATTCTACGGCCTCAGTTTTGGTGGAAGAATATGAAAAAGGATGTGGCTGAGTTTGTGTCTCGTTGTATAATCTGCCAGCAAGTCAAAGCGGAACGAATGAGACCGGGAGGATTACTGCATAGTCTTGAGGTTCCTCGGTGGAACTGGGAGCACGTAGCTATGGATTTTGTTACGCATTTGCCATGTACTTCTCGTCATTTTGATGCCATTTGGGTGATTGTCGACAGATTATCTAAATCAGCACACTTTATTCCGTATCAGAGGACGTATTCATACAAGAAGATGGCTCGTCTGTATATTGAAAATGCTGTGAGATTTCATGGAATTCCAGTTGCAATAGTCTCAGATCGTTACCCTAGATTCACATCAAAGTTTTGGACTAGTTTCCAAAAAGAAATGGGTACAGGACTTGCGATGAGTACTGCGTATCATCCTCAGACAGATGGTCAGACAGAACACACGATCCACACACTCGAGGATCTGCTTCGAGCTGTAGTCATGGATTTTAAAGACAGTTGGCAGGAAGCTTTACCACTGGTAGAATTTTCATATAACAACAGCTTCCTGGTGACTATTGGTATGGCTCCTTTTGAAGCTTTGTACGGCAGACGGTGTCGATCACCTCTTTGTTGGGATGAATTTGGTGAGAAGCAGTTTACTGGACCTGATATTGTTCAGGAAATGCATGATAAAGTCTAGTTGATTCGTCAGAGAATGAAAGCTGCCCAAGATCGGCAAGCTAGTTATGCTAACAGACGTCGTCGACCTCTAGAATTTCAAGTTGGAGATTTTGTGTTTCTAAAAATCTCTCCGTTTAGAAATGTTATTCGTTTTGGTATGAGAGGTAAGTTGTCACCTTGTTTCGTTGGCCCCTACGAGATTGTTGAGCTTATTGGGACTTGCGCTTATCGTTTGGATTTGCCCCAATCATTGTCTGGCATCCACGATGTTTTCCATGTTTCTATGTTGCGTAAGTATGAGCACGATCCATCTCATCTGATTCAGCCTAATGAGGTTGAACTTGATCATTCTCTATCGTATACTGAGTATCCTGTTTGTATCTTGGATCGTAAAGATAAAGTCTTACGCAATAAAGTTATACCACTTGTACGTGTTCAGTAGTCGAGGCATGGTGTAGAAGAATCAACGTGGGAAATAGAAGAGAAGATGAGAGCATCTTATCCATATCTGTTTGATTCTTAATATTGTATTGTTGGTTTCGTATCGTGTGTAAGATGTATGTGTATAAACTGAAATTTCGAGGACGAAATTTGTTTTAAAGGGTGGAGAAGTGTAAGGCCCTGTAATTAATTATCCGGTAATTTGGTATAATTAGAATAATTATTGAATTGCAAATTAAAATAATTATTTATGCCAAATAAATTCAAGAAGTGTGTTAAAAATATGTATTTTAGAATATCGAAAAATTTAACGATATAAAATACATATAGAGTTTAAATAACACACGAGTTCTTATAATAAGTAAAATCCGGATAAATGGACTCAATTTATTAAATGTTGTGGTCAATTATTACACATATACACCACTTTATTAAATTAAAGAAAAGGGGAAAGAAGCAAACCCATTCCCGTAGCCTTTGTTTTCTTTTTTCTTCACAATCCCGTCACCCTCATCACCTTCGAATTGGAGAGGCCATAACTTTACCGTCCGGCGTCGAAATCTCAAACAGTTTGAGGGGTTTTCTTCCTTATTTCAGTAGCTTCGTTTTGAACCATGAATCGTCACTTTTGATGCTCGTTTCAGCCCAAATCGAGGCCTGTTCGTGGCTGCTACTGTTGGCTCGGTTTAGGTGAGATTTAAGTTTAGTTTCTTGGAGTTTTGTTGTGTGTTGGAGTGGGTTTTAAGCCTTGTGATTTCTCTGTAACTCCAGCTCGTTTTCTGAATTTTTCCAGCTTGTTTTTTGATTTTTTTTTAGCTCATGAACAGTAACTCCGACAAGTTTCCGGTTGGTTATCACCTCGAGACCGCTAGCGAATAGACTAAGCTTCGACCTTGTGAGTTCGTAGTTCTAAATTTCAGCTTCTAATCGTGATAGTAGGCTGCCGAAATTTGGATTTTTACCCGTTTCGATTTAAATTGTTTTCGTCGTTCGAATAGCGTTTTATTGACATATTTATTGGATAATTGTTGTAGGTTCGGTCATTGGAAATCTTCGAGGTATAATTCGGCGAGCCTATTAATTATGTCGAATCGTTTTGTATTATATTGAAAGATATTATAGTATGGTTGTTATCGTTAGAATTAGTCTAAGGATTATCGAGTTGATATGGTTGGAATGTAAATAATGATGAGTTGTGGAATTATTCGGCTTATTTTGTTATTCTAGGCTGAGGGAGTTTAGTTGATCATTCTTGAAGATCGTTTTCATGATATAGGTATGTTACAGCCCGGTAACATACGACGGTAAAACATAAATTATGTTTAATTGTCATTCTCTGTTACATGGATCGTTTTTATGACTTGTTGACTGTTGTAAATTTTTAAATGCGTTCGTTGTGGTCTATGTTTATTATTATGACATATTATTGGCATTTATCATAGGGAATAAAGTTATGAAATTCATGTTGAGCCCTATCATTCTTGTTAGCCATTGTTGATATCCGTTGTTATCTGGCACTGTTGTTTATCTCGGGATCATTGTGTGGCTGATAGGCCTATACACATGAGACCGTAGATGTGATTGAAAAATCTCGTGGTTAGTGCAGCCTTTTGAGGTGAGCGCTGAGATTGTGTCATCTGGTTCGTTCTGTTGTGCCATCCTGTCATATCGTATCAGCTGTATGGAGGCCGAGTCAGGGGTGTTATTCAGCACAGCTTGGCATACCTCGCATACTTGGTAGGGCGGTTTAGTTGCATGACGATGTAGCTCCCTTGTGTTGTTGCTCGAGCATTATTCCAGTTGTTATCGTACCGTTTGTTGGCTCCTGTTATCCCGATTATTCGTTGAGCCTTTCATGCATTGCATATTACATTTTATTATATGATTATTGTTGTTATTGTTGAACTGTTTCATACCAGAATCCTAACCTCAGTTGTTTATTGGGGGGGGGCTACTGTGGTTGCTATTGGGCACCATGGTAGATCTCTCGAGTCGTTTTGCAGCATTAGGCCTGGGTTCTGCCAGTGGAGCTCGGGATTGAGGTTGGTTTGCTTGGTTCTGTCAGTGGAGTTTCCCAGTTAGTCTATATGTATGTCTTGAGTTTGTTTCAGTCTTGTATTGTAGTTTATTTGCTAGGGAGATGCCCCGTGTATCTGTAGTGATATTTGGTTGTTTTTGTAATGTTCTGAGTCTACCCTATTATTCTTATAATCTGGTGAGTATTTGATGAGTTTTAATTTCTGTTTAGTCCTGGCCAGTGCGGCTATAGGTTGTTAACTTCGGTTTTTGTTTTTATGATTCTAGTTGGAGTATATTTTGATATAAACTGCTGCTTGAGTTTTTCGGGATGTCCTGCTTACGGGAGGGTCATGCCGAAATTTTGCTAGGCCCTGAGGTCCGTTTTAAAGTACTTTTAAACCATTTCATATGCAGTTTTAAATCAAACCATTATTTTTTTTATCATTAATTGTCGTTAGAGTAAATGGGCCTCACAATTAATAATATTTTGCCACATAAGTTTTTCAAAAAATTCTGAAGAGGATTTTAAATAAGGTTGGGTCAAAGAAAGCTGAGGATTTATAGATTGTTTTTGTGAAGATGTTGTAGGGGAATCATCTGAATTTGACAATACCTGGAAAGTATTTGAAACTTGGATTTTTGGGGATTTTACTTTGGAATATTCTTTTTCTAGAGCTTCTTTGTCCTTTGATGCTTCAAGAAGAGCTTCAAGAATTTAAAGTCTGGTTTCAATATCACAGTTTTCTTTCTTTGGAATTTGGAGTTTGGATTGGGCAGTGTTGAGCTCTTCTTCTTTTGTAACAATTTCATACCAATTTTTTGGTTTTACTGGATCAACAGAGGTTTGGATAGGCTTTTTTTCTTTATCTTTTTTCGGCGGCATTGACTCTGTCTTGAAGAAATTCTCGGGTAAGGAAGTCTGGTAGAGAATTTGTATCTCCTTTGATAAATCCAATATTAAAATCAAAAGTACTTAATATAGCCTGCCATCATGAAAAAATTTGTTTTGATGCAAGATTTTGAACATCGTTTTGTAAAATTTCTTTCGCACTTTTTCAATCTATTCTTAGTGTGGGGCCCCGGGTCCGACATCTAATGTTAATAATTATAAATGTAACAAACCAAACGATTTAGTAAAATACATAATCTGTGGTTCACAAACCAATATAAACATCGTCAAAATAATTTAAAGGTCTCAAATATTTGAAATATAATTTTTAACATGTCAAATAAAACTAGTGAACCAAAGAAATTCAAACGTCATCAAGTAGCTCCTAAGACCCGAGAATCCCACTCTAACTCGTATCTCCTCGCCTGGAGCTGGACTCTGGCATCCCAAGCCTCGCCTCACCTACCGTCAAGCACATGAAAACAAGAGGTAGCCGACGTGCCGGTGAGTATAAACCCATTATGATACAATCAATAACATATGAGATTTAAAATGACAAATAATTCATATAATTTCATAAAGATGCAATATAATGCAATACATGATAAGAAGCTGTGGGCTATCAATAAATCTCAAGATCAAGTGAATCATCTGGTCATAGGGTACTCAAGGGAAGAGAATCCCCCAGCAACATCCACCGACTCATCCGCTCGAGGTGGGTTGCTGTGTTCTACAATCCCAGGACTATGGTGCGCCTATAGAGAGTGTTCAGGTCATAGCAGCGACCTCCGCATACACTATGCCAACTCAACTATGGCCCCATACGTCCAACAATCAATAAATCAAGGCGACCTCCGCCATATCAAATCTGAATCGAAAGTGGCTCAATATGCAATGTAATGATGCAATTCAATATCATAATCTCGATATCATAATACTCATCTCAAGACAACAATCATCATCAAGTCACAAATAATTCATCGAGCCATAGAATTTTCAAATTAAAATAAAAATGATACTTTTACCTCGTATGTTACCGACCGTAACATACCTTTCAAATATTACCAAAAGAAGATCGAAATGTGTAGGTGAGAAGTCTTGAACCTCTGAATTCTACTATAACTCAAGAACTTTGATCATCTATCAAAACAGAGTAATTTCTGTTCAAAATTCATAATTAATCCAATACTGCTTCAAATCAAGATCCATAAATTTCTTAACCGTAATATGGCATAAAAATATTTATTGAATCATTTTATCAAACACATGACATGCATGCTAAAGAGTTAGCTCCTTTACTTTGCCCTTGTCTTCAATTCCATTTCTTTTCAAAATATCAATACATACAATAATAATACCATCAATCATTATATTAACAAATTTACCTCAACACTTAAACCAAACAACACATTGTTTTCTCTTCAATTACTAACTCAAGGAAATAAGCTTTCTTACCTTGCTTCTAAACTCTTGAGGAGAAGAACTTCAAATCTCCAAGCAAAGATTAAGGCTTCAATCAAAGATTAATGTCTTGGAAGAAATTGGATTGAAGGAGAAATGAAGAACCCTAGCTTCCAAACCGATAGAGAGAAGAGAAGGAGAAGGAAAATGAGTAAAAAGATGATCCCATTCGATTTTATGCCTTCCCAAACACCAAAACACGTTTTCTTAACTTGCTGGGCGCTCGGGCGGACATCTTTTTCCGCTAGGGCGCGGAACTCTCGGCCATAAATCCAAAATTTTCGAACAAGGCCCGCCCGGGCGGACATCTTTTTCCGCTCGGGCGCGCTCTGCGCACAGCTACGTCAAAGATTGCTTCCGAAACGCCTCTTTCTCTCAGAATTAGTAAAAGTGGTAAACAGGAAAGTTGTAGCCCTATGTCTTGGCTTGCATCTACAATTAGCCTCATGTCATTTGGAGGTCTGAGTAAAAAGGTATGTTCAATCTCCCAACATGTATCATTGTAGGAACGACGATATGCACGACACACTTCGGGGCGCTTTTGGCTCGTCTTCCCTAATGATTTGAACAAAACTCAAAACATGAAAGTTATAGCCTTATGTCTTATCTTTCTAATGAAAGTGGCCTCACATCAATTGGATCAATATACAAAACATTATGCTAAAAACCACAACTACTGCCACATTTTTCATACCGTTTCTGCACTTTCATTATCTATTTAGCTCAAATTCCACCTTTGATTCTACCCATCTATTATCTATTCCATTCTATAACATTCATATCATAACGTAAAGCCAGAAACCATCACAACTACTGCCACAATTTTATTTTATTTTATTTTTTTTTCCAAAATTCGGGCATTACAATTCCTCCTCTCTAAAAATAGATTTCATCCTCGAAATCAATCATCTCTTACAAGTCTAACATGTAATGATCAATATTGAAATTAAAACCGAGAATTGAAGCGTACTTCATTTGAATAACTCTGGATATTTTTGTCTCATTTTGTCTTCTAATTCCCAAGTTGCCTACTCGACACCATGTCTGTTCCACTGCACTTTAATCAACGGTATCAATTTATTTCTGAGTTGCTTATCTTTTCTGTATAGAATCTTAATCGGTCTCTCAATATAGCTCAAAGTCTGCTCTAACTCAACCTCGTCGATTGGCAGTACATGAGAAGGATCTGGATGATATTTCCTCAACATAGACACATGAAAAACATCATGAACACCTGATAATACAGGAGGAAGAGCTAATCTATAAGCCAAATCACCAACACGTTCTAAAATCTCATACGGACCTATGAACCTCGGTGATAATTTACCCTTCTTTCTAAATCTAACTGTACCATGGAAAGGAGAAACTTTCAGAAAAACTCTGTCAGCTTTCTCAAAAATCAATGGTAGTCTCCTGATGTTCGCATACTTAGCCTGTCTATCTTGAGCAGCTCTCATACGACTCTGAATCAATTTCACCTTCTCTGTCATATCTCTTATCATATCATTTCCTACAATTGGTGCTTCAGATAAATCGTCCCAACACAGAGGAGATCGACAATTCCTGCCATATAATGCTTCAAATGGTGACATTCCAATGCTCACTTGATAACTGTTGTTATAAGAAAAATCGACAAGTGGTAACGAATCCTGCCAACCAATACCGAAATCCATCACTACAGCTCTTAGCATATCCTCTAATGTCTGAATAGTACATTCTGACTGTCCGTCTGTCTGAGGATGATATGCTGTACTCAAATGCAAACGAGTACCAATGGCCTCTTGTAAAATCTGCCAAAAATGAGAAGAAAATATGGGTTCACGATCTGATACAATGGATTGAGGCACACAATGCAATCTCAAAACTTCTCTGATGTACAATCTGGCCATCTGATCATGCCTATATGTCATCTGATAAGGAATGAAACACGAAGACTTGGTTAATCTATCAACGATAACCCAAATTGCATCGCAACCCCTCGACGACCTCGGCAATTTCGTGACAAAGTCCATGGTGATATAGTTCCACTTCCATTCTGGAACCTTAAGGCTATGAAGAAGACCTCCTGATCGCTTTCTTTCTGCTTTCACTTGTTGACAATTCAAACATCGAGATACAAATTCTGTTATGTCAGATTTCATTCTTTTCCACCAAAATTGTTTCTTCAAATCATTGTACATCTTTTTACTTCAAGGGTGTACACTGAATTTACTGCAATGAGCATCACACAAAATTTGCATCCTCAACTCTGAAATATTAGGAACTACAATACGATCATTCACAAAAAAAATACCCTCATTATTGACCTGAAATTTTGATTGATGTCCTAATTTGACGAGTTCAACTGATTTCTGAATGCTTTGATCCAACCTTTGGGCCTCCTTAATTTTTACAAACAACTCGGGCTCTGCCTGAATCATAAATACTCTTATAGATTGAGTATCTACCACAAAATCCAAACCAGAAAGACAACATTCTTCTACTAGATCAGATACACTGCTAGTTATCAAAGACATATTACATACTTTTCTGCTCAAAGCATCGGCTGCTGCATTAGACTTTCCTGGATAATATTTTATTTCACAATCATAGTCTTTCAACAAGTATAACCAACGTCTTTGTCTCATGTTCAGCTCCGCTTGTGAAAAGAGGTATTTCAAACTCTTATGATCAGTGAATATCTCAAATTTCTCCCCACACAAGTAGTGACGCCAAATCTTTAAGGTAAAAACCACTGCTGCTAGTTCTAAGTCATGCACTGGGTATCTAGACTCATGTGGCTTCATCTGTCGTGAAGCATAGGCAACTACATGGCCATGCTGCATTAATACACAACCCAGTCCTTGATGTGAAGCATCAGTGTGCACTGTAAATCCTCCTACACCTGATGGAATAGTCAGAACTGGAGCACTAGTCAATCTCTGCTTAAGTTCAACAAAACTATCCTCACATGCTTGTGACCAAATAAATGGTGCAATCTTTTGTGTCAGCTGGGTAATTGGCCTCGAAATCTGTGGGAATCCTTTAATAAATCTGCAATAATATCCTGCCAAACCCATAAAACTACGCACCTCAGGAACTGATGTCGGACTAGACCAATTAATGACTGCCCCAACTTTACTCGGATCAACTGATATACCAGCACTTGAAATCACATGTCCAAGGAAATCCTCTCTATCCAACCAAAACTCGCATTTGGATAATTTAGCATAAAACTCTTCAGTTCTCAAAATCTGCAAAACAGCTCTCAAATGCTCGGCATGCTCAAATTCAGATTTTAAATAGATAAAAATATCATCAATGAAAATCACAACAAATTTATCTATATACCGTTGAAACACACGGTTCATCAAATCCATAAATACCGCAGGTGCATTGGTCAACCCAAAAGGCATTACCAAAAATTCAAAATGCCCATACCTCGTACGAAAAGCAGTCTTAGGCACATTTGCCTCTCTAACTCTTAACTGATGATATCCGGATCTTAAATCAATCTTAGAATATACTGAAGAACCATGCAACTGGTTAAAAAGATCATCAATCCTTGGCAAAGGATACTTATTCTTTACTGTGGCTTTATTTAACTGTCTATAATCGACACAAAGCCTCATAGATCCGTCTTTCTTCTTCACAAATAAAACCGGAGCATCCCAAGGTGAAACACTAGGTCTTATATATCCTTTAGCCAATAGATCCTCAAGTTGTTCCTTTAGTTCCTTTAGTTCAATTGGCGCCATCCTATAAGGAGCTCTAGAAATAGGTTGTGTACCTGGCATCAACTCAATGTTGAAATCAATCTCTCGGACTGGAGGAATTCCTGGAATCTCATCTAGAAATACATCTGAAAATTCACTAACAATTGTAATATCTGCCAATTTAGGTACTGACCTTGAAATATCAATTGCATAAACCAAGAAACATTCTGCTCCTTTCTGCAACAAAAGAGTCATGGACAAAACAGATATCAAAGGAATCTTAGCTCGAGAACCATTACCATAGAACGTCCAATGATCTGTCATATCAGGACTAAACTTAACAATCTTCTGAAAACAATCTATAGAAGCCCTGTATCTTGTCAGCATGTCAATGCCAACTATGCAGTCAAAATCAGACATCTTCAACACAATACAATCAAGTTCAATGACAATATCCTCATAACGAAATTCACAACCATTTATCATTTCAGCTGACTTCATCACTTTGCCCAGTGGAGTAGAAATAGATAATGTAGATGATAATGGCATAGAATGCAATGAATGCAACGAGACAAAGTGCTCAACTATGAAAGTATGTGATGCACTGGTATCCATTAAAACATAAGCAAGATAACCTGAGAGAAGACAATTACCTGCAATGACATTATCTGGAGCATTATGTGCCTCATCCTCAGTGAGTGCAAAAACTCGAGCCTGCTGTCTTGGTGGCTGTCCTACCCTGTGGCTACCAATCTGTTTGTTCTGATCTGTCCGGTTCGATTGTTGATAAGAATGAACTGTAGGGGTCTGACGATTCTGGTGAGGTGTCTGTCTCGATGATCCCCCACTCTGAGATATTTCACTGCCACGGTTAGGACACACTCGAGCATAGTGTCCCACCTGGTTACACAAGTGGTAAGCCCCCGAGACTCCTCTACACTGATCGGTATAATGTCTACCACCACACTGACCACAAGTTGGAACTGAATAACCAGTGCTCTAAACTGAACCAGATTGTCTCGATCCACTAGAACTCGAAAAATTACTGCCATGCCACTTAAATTGCTTGCCTCTAGCCTTGAACTGCTCTTTTATGTTTCCACTGTTACCGCCACTATTACCCTGTCTAAACTGCTGTCGGAACTGTGGCTGTTGGGATCGTTGTGAATACTGAAGACCTCTCTGCCTGATGATTCCGGTTTCAGCTCCCTTGGCTCGATCAAGAGCCTCAACAAAAGTGTTAGGCCTTCCGGTATTAACCAAGGTAAAGATATCAGGGTTAAGACCATTTATGAAGTTATCGGCCTTAGCTTCTTCATCGGATGCTACATGAGGAGCAAATCTCAGTAAATTCGAGAACTTAGCAACATAGTCCTCAATATTCAGATTTCCCTGTTTTAAATTTGCAAATTCGGCTCCCCTATCTTTCCTGTAAGAGGTAGGAAAGAAACGTTGATAAAATTCAGATTTAAAGATATCCCAGGTAACAATCGTACCTCGACCCTCTAAAGCTTTCTTTGTCATGATCCACCAACTCTTAGCAACATCTAATAACTGATGAACAACTAATTTGATTCTACGATCATCTGGATACTCAAGAGATTCAAATAACTGATCCATATTCTCCAACCAGTTCTCACACTCTAATGCATTCTCGGTACCTTTCAACATCGGTGGGTGCAAAGACTGAAATCTGGCTAACAGTATCTCCATCGGAGTCGGAGTTATATCCATCTGAGTATGAGTAGCACTACCCTGATCTTGTGCCACTGGTATGTTCTGTCTAGGTCTAAAACGACCTCTACCTCGAGTAGCCATGTCTGATATACAATAGATCAAACATAGATAAAATCACAATATCATAATCATCTCTGGCTCTCGAGACTCAATAAATCTCAAAATCTCGAATAAAACTCAACGATATAATATCTCAACTATAATCAGGTATTTCACATTATGGCACAATGAAAATGCTAGGAAATATATCACATGATCAAGCAATTCGAACTGACTCGATCTACCCTGTTCCCAAATATTTTATGCTCTGATACCATCTAATGTGGGGCCCCGGGTCCGACATCTAATATTAATAATTATAAATGTAACAAACCAAACGATTTAGTAAAATACATAATCTGTGGTTCACAAACCAATATAAACAACGTCAAAATAATTTAAAGGTCTCAAATATTTGAAATATAATTTTTAACATGTCAAATAAAACTAGTGAACCAAAGAAATTCAAACGTCATCAAGTAGCTCCTAAGACCCGAGAATCCCACTCTAACTCGTATCTCCTCGCCTGGAGCTGGACTCTTGCATCCCAAGCCTCGCCTCACCTACCGTCAAGCACATGAAAACAAGAGGTAGCTGACGTGCCGGTGAGTATAAACCCAGTATAATACAATCAATAACATATGAGATTTAAAATGACAAATAATTCATATAATTTTATAAAGATGCAATATAATGCAATGCATGATCAGAAGCTATGGGCTATCAATAAATCTCAAGATCAAGTGAATCATCTGGTCATAGGGTACTCAAGGGAAGAGAATCCCCCAGCAACATCCACCGACTCATCCGCTCGAGGTGGGTTGCTGTGTTCTACAATCCCAGGACTATGGTGCGCCTATAGAGAGTGTTCAGGCCATAGCAGCAACCTCCGCATACACTATGCCAACTCAACTATAGCCCCATACGTCCAACAATCAATAAATCAAGGCGACCTCCGCCATATCAAATCTGAATCGAAAGTGGCTCAATATGCAATGTAATGATGCAATTCAATATCATAATCTCGATATCATAATACTCATCTCAAGACAACAATCATCATCAAGTCACAAATAATTCATCGAGCCATAGAATTTTCAAATTAAAATAAAAATGATACTTTTATCTCGTATGTTACTGACCGTAACATACCTTTCAAATATTACCAAAAGAAGATCGAAATGTGCAGGTGAGAAGTCTTGAACCTCTGAATTCTACTGTAACTCAAGAACTTTGATCATCTATCAAAACAGAGTAATTTCTGTTCAAAATTCATAATTAATCCAATACTGCTTCAAATCAAGATCCGTAAATTTCTTAACCGTAATATGCCATAAAAACATTTATTGAATCATTTTATCAAACACATGACATGCGTGCTAAAGAGATAGCTCCTTTACTTTGCCCTTGTCTTCAATTCCATTTCTTTTCAAAATATCAATACATACAATAATAATACCATCAATCATTATATTAACAACTTTACCTCAACACTTAAACCAAACAACACATTGTTTTCTCTTCAATTACTAACTCAAGGAAATAAGCTTTCTTACCTTGCTTCTAAACTCTTGAGGAGAAGAACTTCAAATCTCCAAGCAAAGATTAAGGCTTCAATCAAAGATTAATATCTTGGAAGAAATTGGATTGAAGGAGAAATGAAGAACCCTAGCTTCCAAACCGATAGAGAGAAGAGAAGGAGAAGGAAAATGAGTAAAAAGATGATCCCATTCGATTTTATGCCTTCCCAAACACCAAACACGTTTTCTTAAATTGCTGGACGCTCGGGCGGACATCTTTTTCCGCTAGGGCACAGAACTCTCGGCCATAAATCAAAAATTTTCGAACAAGGCCCCCCCGGGCGGACATCTTTTTCCGCTCGGGTGCGCTCTGCGCACAGCTACGTCAAAGATTGCTTCCGAAACGCCTCTTCCCTTCAGAATTAGGAAAAGTGATAAACAAGAAAGTTGTAGCCCTATGTCTTGGCTTGCATCTCCAATTAGCCTCATGTCATTTGGAGGTCTGAGTAAAAAGTTATGTTCAATCTCCCAACATGTGTCATTGTAGGAACGATGATACGCATGACACACTTCGGGACGCTTTTGGCTCGTCTTCCCTAATGATTTGAACAAAACTCAAAACATGAAAGTTATAGCCTTATTCTTATCTTTTTAATGAAAGTGGCCTCACATCAATTGGATCAATATACAAAACATTATGCTAAAAACCACAACTACTGCCACATTTTTCATACCGTTTCTGCACATTCATTATCTATTTAGCTCAAATTCCACCTTTGATTCTACCCATCTATTATCTATTCCATTCTATAATATTCATTACCATTCATACCATAACGTAAACTCATAAACCATCACAACTACTGCCACAATTTTATTTTATTTTTTCCAAAATTCGGGCATTACACTTAGTAAAAAAAAATGATTTAATAAGTCACTTTGAAATTTTTGTATGCATAAAACAACGCCCAAAATTTCCTTTTTTTATAGTAGAATAATTCTTTTGGGTGTCGTTCCAATGGGCGGATGTATACTGAACTATACACTCTCTATCTCCTTGTTTTTGTTTTAAAATACCTCCATATCCTAGATCTGAGACATCTGTTTCAACTATTTTCGGTAGGCTAGGATCTGCAATATGTAAACATGGGATTTCTAATACTTGTTTTTTGATTATCTAAACTAACTTTGTATGTTTTTTTGTCCATGAAACTTGGTTTTTCTTAAGCCTATCATGTAAAGGTTTTGCTATTCTATTACTGTTAGGACAGAAATCTAGAACATAATTTAAACTTCTTAAAAATCTTTGTAATTGATTTTTATCAAGTATTTTATCAGGGAATTTATTTGCAAATTGCAAGGATCTTTTAATAGGTGTAATAGTACCTTGTGATATGTAGTGTCCTAAAAATCTGATTTTAGTTTGAAATAGGCACATTTTTTATTTGGATACTACCAAACCATTTTGTTTTGTAATATAAAGGAATGTTTTTAGGTGTTTTATATGATTATCTATGTTGTTCGAAAAGACTAAGACATCATCGATATAAACTATGCAATATTTTGAATAATCATTGAAAATTTCATTCATAATTCTTTGGAATTCAGAACGGGCATTTTTTAACCCAAAATGCATTACATTCCATTCATATTGTCCAAAAGGGACTGTAAAAGCAGTTTTGTACCTGTCCTTTTGAGAAATTTGTATTTTCCAAAATCCGGATTTCATATCAAATTTAGAAAATATAGAAGCATTATGAAGTTTTTGTAATAGATCTTTTTTATTTGGAATAGGGTATCTGATCCATTTTAATGGTTTAAAATTTATTACTAATCTGGGAGTCCCTCTTTCGATTTCAGAATTTTTATTAACATAAAAAGCAGCACAACTCCAAGGAGATCTATATTTGGAAATTAGACCTTTCTTTTCCAAATCTTGTATTTCTTTTTTACAATGTTCTTCTAGATCAAAATTCATTTGTATTGGTCTAGCTTTCGTTGGGATTTGTTTATCATTAAAATCTTGTTCATAAGGGAGATCTACAATATGTTGTTTTCTATTCCAAAAAGCATTTGGAATTTCTGAAAAAATTTCTATTTCTAATAGTTTTTGGAGTTTTGAAATTTTATTTTGAAATTCTTGTGTTTTTAACTGTTTTATTATCCTTTTTTGGGAAATATCTTTTTTGAGATTTTCTAGGTGAAATTTTTTCCTTGGATTAGCACATTAATACTATTTTCGTATATAGAATATGTTTTTATTAAATTGAGATTTCTTGTACGGGGTTTTTCTAAGAATTCAAATTCTAATTTTTTGTAATTAAATTTAAAAGAGATAGAATTATTATTTACTTTATATGGAGTAATTAATCCTATAAAAGGTGTTCCTAGAATTACAGTATGATGTATATCATTAACTAAAATGAATGTAGTTTTAATAAAAAAAAAATCCATTGTTTAATATTGATGCTTCTGTTTTTGAATTAACATTTAATTTAGAATTTTTAGCAGCCGAAAGTTTTTCATTAGTTTTTTCTTGAAAATTTTTAGGTACTATCCCCGATTTTATACAATTTAAATCAGCACAAGTATCAAAAAAAGGCAATTGTATTAATTTTAAAATTTTCTGAAAATACTAGATTTATTTTTAGTATGTATTTTCTAGAGGTTATTTCTCTTAATACAAAAAGAAAGTCTTCTGGAATTTTCTCAAGGTTTTGAATGTTAACAATTTCATTATCTTCCGATTCTTCGGAATTTTAAATATTAATATTATCTAATATTCCTTTGAATATTTCAGAATCTAGTTTTTCTTTTAATTTTTTTAGTTCTAGTTTTATTTCTTTTATATCTTTTTGTAAATTTTGGATTGTTAACTCTTTATTTTTTATTTTCTTTCTTTTTTCTAAAATATTTGTTAAGTCGTAAGTATTTGGTAAAGTAGTATATTTTATTTAAGTTTTTTCTTCTTTATTTTCTTTGAGAGATTTTAAAATTTTATCAAGATATTCTTTTTGAATATTGGGATCATTTATTTTTTTAAAATATCAAGAAGGAAGTGTTGATCTTTTGAAAGCATGTTAATTTGTTTTTCAGATTCGTTACTAGATGTAATTAATTCATTTATTTGTAAAGATTCTTTTTCATCTTTGGATTTAGAAGAAAAATTTTCTAATTCTGACTCAGAAGAATCAATTAAAAGATTAGAAATTTTATTTAATATTTCTTCATTTAATTTTAATTCATTTAAATGTTTATTCAATCCACAATAATTAGCAGTATGTCCTTTTTTATGACAATTATAACATTCAATATCTTTAAAGGATGTTTTAGGATATTGTTTGAAATTTTTAATTTTCTTATAAGGTTTCTTATAAAATTCTTCTTCTGATTTATAATTTTTCTTATTGTATTTAAAATTTTTTCTATATGATTTTTCGTAAGATTCACTACCATTTCCTAGGCATTTAGAAGGAAAAGGTTTATTAGGATTTATATCGAATTGTTGACAGAAAGTTCCTAATTCTTGTTTTGTTCTTTTCATTTCCCATTTTAAATGTTTTTGTAATTTTAGATCTTGACATATTTTTAAACCTTTTTTTTTAGTTAGACTAATTAATTGACCATAAGTAAATTCGTTATAAGGAATTATTTGTTTTCCACATGATTCTCTAATTTTATTTCCAACCTTTTCTCCTAAAAGAGTTGGTAATCCTGCTAGAAATTTTTCTTTCCAAAATGGTTGATTAGAGTTTTCCCTAAGCATGACTCTGGTTAGAAATGTATTTTTATACCATTGAAAAACACTTAATTTTTTACATTTAAGATTTGATAATAATTCAGCATTTTTATCTTTTAAATGTGAAGGATCACCTATAAAGTGTAAAGAGATTGTTAGGATTAAAGTAGCTACAACATCTTGTTGGGGATTTTCATCTTCATCTAAAATTGGTATCCCATCTTCATCAATTTTTATAGAATTTAGAATATATTCTTGTTGTTGATTTGTAAGATAATAGTCCCACCAACCCTTAATTTGGCAAAAAAACCAGCTATAAGGAGTTCGGCTATGGTTCTATCTTGTGTATTTTTTTGAGTTTTATAGGCATTTGTTGCCATAGTCATCTATTGTAAAATACTAAGAATATTATATTCAGTCAGTCCATCTATGTTCCAATCATAAACGGAAAAAGCATTAAAACGAGATTGTGTTATAGGTTTTATTATTCCTAAATCTGGAGCAGGAATAATTTGTAACTTTTGAGAAGATTGATTCCAATCTATTTTATTGATTTTGTTTGTAGGATTTTGGAATTGTTCTAAAGCTTCACTAATATCTGAATCATGATTTAAGGTATTTATTCTAAGATTAGAGGTTGGTGTTTCAGGAGCAGTTTGATCTATGGGTTGGTTTGAACTACTGGCTGTTGTTTCCATTTTACTTAATTTATCTTGTATTATTTTTATAAATTCAGAATTATTTTCTATAATATTTTTAACACTATTTTCAGTTATTTGATATGGTTTAAAAATTGGGTTTTTGATTTTACTATCTGTATTCAAAGTTTCTATTTTATTTGTGGGTTGTTTTTGTATTTGTTTTTCTATCCTATCTAATTTTTTTCATATGGTATTTAAATTTGTATTTGTGAAATTATTTTGTGTTATGATGTTTTTCATATTAATTTTATCATTATCTCCTAGATTTTTTATAGGGATTGCTTCAATTTGTTGATTTTGTACCAGTATTTTAATTACTTGTAAAGGAGGATGATTTGATTGAATTTTTCTAGAATCAGTAATGGTTTCCCATTCTGGTGATTTATTTCTCATTGTAATAGGATTTACATAGTTTGAAAATGGGTATTCTAAGGAATTTTGAGAGAAGTATATTTCAAACCAATCGAAGAATAAAATGTGAATTTTATATTTATTTATAAATTCATAGACTTTTTCTTGAATATATTTTCTGTTATTCATAAAATTTTCAAAAAACCATAATCTTTTTTCTTTATTATGTATATCATAAAAATCCTTATGAAGAAAGTTTTTATCTATTTTGAATTCTTTTTCTATAACATTTAGTTCATTAATTATATTTTATGTTATTAAGGAAAAAGTTGGACTAGTTGGATCTTGTTCCGATTCAAATTGTTGTTCTGGAATATTTAATTTTCTTCATATCCTATTTTTAGTATATATAGGTCTAGGTATTTATGAGGTATAATCTACATTTCTTATTACAGAATTGGGTATATCTGAAGTAGAATATCTAGGTTGGGATTTATAAAGAGAGTTGATTTGTGATATTCTTCCTAGATCTATAGTATCTGAAGTTGAAGAATCATCAGATCTGCTATTATGACTACTTGTTTTATCAAAAGAAAGTATAACTCTTCCATCTAAATATTGAGTTATTTCTTTTAATTGGTTTTTGGGTTCTTCTTGATCTATAAATTATGTTTTGACAATACCTTCTAAAATCCATTCTTCTGGAAGTGTTATATCTTTCCATTGAATAGGTTTAGGAATTACTGTATTAGATTTTCTTATATCTGTTTGTAATAAAAGAGTTTCTCTTTTTTGCTATGAAATTTTACTTTTGTCGCAAAAGCAGAAATCATGGCTTTATAATGTGCTTTAAAGATTAAGGCTACGGGAATTGAACCTTGAAGCATATTACAATTATGAGTTTTTATTTGTAGAACTAAAGATTTTAAAATATTTTTATCATTTAGGGAGACTGAAAAATTTCGATAGCATTCAAAAGAAATTGGTCCCGTACACAGACTAGATTCAACAGAACTTAACAAGGAGTCTTCAAAGTTTGTGAATCTAGCATCTCTTAAAATAGCAAGGATAGAGGTATTTAATCCATCTTTTTTTAAAGGTTTTATTCCAACTTGGACTAATCCAATATGAAGGTATTTATAATTCTTATCTCTATGTTTTTGTAAATAATTTTGGGAAAAAAATTTATTGTTTCAAAAGGTTTTGAAAGTTGAATATCTCTTTTTTCTGTTTTGATTGTAAAATCATATTTGAAAATTTGATATCTTGAAGTTTTATAGATTTGATCTTTATTTACTTTAAGAATTTCTCAGTTATCAATTGATTTATCAAAATCTTCTATGACTATTTCTTCAGTATTTATTATCTTTCTATTTTCATAAGAAGTTGAAGTAGCAGAGTTAAGAGAAGTAGATCTACAAAAAATTGAATTCATTTTATTAAAATTTTTGTTTCGATTTTTAGATTCTCTCTACAATCCTAAGAAATTCTATGGTTTTACAGCATTTACTTAAGGACTTACTCCCCAGACCTTCTTAGGCAAAAACACTCAAGAGAAACTAAAATTCTTAAACTCAAATTTTAATATCATAAAAACAATTCTTATAACTCTACCCCCTCGGGCTCTGATTCCAAAGACTACCCAGTGATACTTAGGGGGATAATTGGACACCAATAGAGATATTCATAAAAAATAATAATAATGAGCAATTAATAAAAAAAATGCAGCAACAATAAATAAAGTAGGCGGTTTAGCCAGCCATATAATATGTATTATACATATTATATGGCTGGCTAAACCGCCTACTTTATTTATTCTTGCAGCATTTTNCACCATAACATGTATAATATCGAGAATATTTTCGTAAAAGACTCAATTCCATATTCTTTCAGGTCAAAATATTTAATGGATAGCTGATTTACACTCATGGAGTTGGAATGAATATTAACTCTCATTGAAAAAGACTAATTATTAAAGTAGACAATTAAATAAACTAATATTAAAAACAAAATAGGAAAATTTACAAAGAATAAAATCCTTTTTTTTTCTTTTTTTTTTAACGTAACTGCAAAGTTTTACAATAACATAAATCAGATACCTCCGACTACCTTTGAAACTTATCCAACACAAACAAATATTTTTGTTTTTGTTTTTTTTATATATTTTTTATTGAACACATTGATTGATTTTTTTTAGAACACATCGATAGTACATCAATCAAATCTAGAAAAAAAATAACAATGAATAAAGTACTTTACAGTCCGTTATTTATTTACTTTTTTTTTAGGGGAGTTAGATTCTAGTAATTAATTATTTTTTAATAATCAATAAAAGTTTATTAATTGTTTTCTTATTTCTCACCATTTACTCACAAAAGATGTGTGAATATATATTATACTTTTACAAAAAGAATTTTTTCAATTATACATGTTAACAATCATACAAACCATATCTTTTAACTATATTTTCATAAAAATTTTAGAAATTATTTTATTTGAAAACACACACAATTATATATCTATATAAATAAATAAACACATCTATTATATATTTTATATTATTTGATCAAAAATATATATATATAAATTGGTACATATGAAAAACTAATTTTTCTTGTAATATGTAATTTGAATATAATGAATATTAAAATCTAACGTATTGTGATTTTCCAATAATTATTAACTAATGCGTCTCAGGTGCATTTTACTGACACCTTACTCAACATTGAACTAAAAAATATTATTACTATATATATGTATATATTTTTATTTTCATATAATAAAAAAAACTAAGACAAGAAGAAGATGAGATTATTCATACCTTAAAAAAACATTAAAACATACCGTTGAATCACAAGTTTAGCATCACATGAATTTTCTTCTCTTACTCTTGGATGTTGGCCAATTAAGTTGTGATAAGAATGGATCTGGTTCATGACTAAATCCTTGCAGTAAATCAATGAGTTCACCTTTACTTGTAGCAGAAACTAACATCCTTCGTGAAGCTAATGAAATAAATCCCTGTTCCACAATATCATCAAGAAACGATAACAGTTTATCATAATAATTGTTAATATTTAACCAACCAATTGGCTTATTGTGGATATATAATTGTGCCCAACAAACAGTATGAAATATTTCCTCCAAAGTACCAAAACCTCTTGGCAAAAGCAATGAAAGCATCTGAATGTTCAATCATTTGAGTAATTCGTTCCTACATGTTGTCCACTTTCATTTATTCTCCTATTGTTGGTCCTGTAAGATTGGCTAAGGTAATCGGAATAATGCCTAAGACTTCACTTCCACATGTATGCGCAGCTTTTGCAACTTTTCCCATGAGGCCAACTTCACCACCATCATATACCAAATGATTCTTTTTTTTAACAAGTGTTATTCCAAGCTTTTCTGCTACTTCTTCATAAATTGAATATTTTCCTGCACTAGATCCACAAAATACATAAATATTTTTTATTTTACTTACCGTGGACGTTGACATGTTGAGAAATATGTTTTCGGTAATTGTTAGATCACAACATATGAATTTATAAGCGTAACATGCCAAAAGTCAATATTTGAATAAGAAATTATTATTATTAAAATAAAATAAAAATGACAAAATTAAAACATTTATATAAAACGTAATTGTGATTGTGGCTCACATCTTCCTCTGATTTTACGTTCAGTAACGGCTTCAACGCCTTCTATGAGTCGAGGATATGCTTCCCATCCAGTTTTCTTATAAATTGGCAAACAGGGTCTTTTAACGTCAGATTCCCAAGACAAAATAGTATATATNCATAGTTTAAGAAGTTCATTTTGCACGTATCCACTAGAATTCGTATAAAAAATCTCTAGAAAATTATCCAAAGGCGCTTTACTCAGACTATTCTTAATGAATAAAATTTTATCTTCTCTATTCGTTGATGTCATTCCAACATTTTTGCATTTCCCTTTACAAGTCCACCTTGCACATTTATGACATCCACCTATACGTTTAGCTTTTCGCTTTTTGGCATATGTGCTTTTACCAAATCTTGGCATATGTCTTATTATTAATTCACTTGCTTCCCCAACATATCGGACTTTTGCTTCAATTATCAAACGGACATCATTCGGTATGCCATATAACATCATCAACCTTAGTCGCTCACATCTAACTTTATAAATTTTTTTCATCGCATTATCAGGTAAACAAGCAAAATATTTATGAAGATTCACAATATAAGCATCCATATTATTAATTATATTTCAATTATTATGGGGAAACTGAAGAGACCGACTTAAATAGTCACGGAGTACCGTTATCTGCCACTTAACTGGGAAATGAACTAGAATCTGCAAAAACAAAATGAAAATATCAAACTATTATTGTGGATCATATAAAGGCATAAACTCATCATTAAGAATTTCATTTTCTATAAAAGGCTTAAGTCTTTGCCCATTAACTTTAAGCACGTCATTATTTTTAGGATTTTCAATATCAACAGCTCCATGAGGATAAACAAATTTAACTATAAATGGTCCTGACCATCTGGATCTTAGTTTTCCTGGAAATAAATGCAAACGAGAATTATAAATTAAAACTTTTTTTCCAATTTCAAATGACTTTCTCATAATATTTTTATCATGATAGGGTTTAGTTTTAACTTTATAAATCTTTGAATTTTCGTATGCATCATTTTTTAATTCTTCAAGTTCATTTAATTGCAATTTTCTTAATTTAGATGCATCGTCTAAATTAATATTAAATGTTTTAATTGCCGAATAAGCTTTATGTTCAAGTTCAACTGTTAAATGGCAATGCTTATAAAAAACTAACCTATATGGTGACATTCCTAATGATGTTTTAAATGCAGTTCTATATGCCCATAATGCATCAGTTAATCTTAAAGACCAATCTTTTCGATTTGGATTAACTGTTTTTTCTAAAATTTGTTTTATTTCTCTATTTGCAAGTTCAACTTGACCATTACTTTTAGGATGATATGGAGTAGAAATTTTATGTGTAATGTCATATTTTCTTAACAAAGAAGAAAATGATTTATTTATAAAATGACTTCCCTCGTCACTAATTATTGCTCTAGGTATTCCAAATCGGGTAAAAATATTTTCTTTTAAAAATTTTATAACAAATTTATGATCATTAGTTCTACATGCAATTGCTTCAATCCATTTTGAAACATAATCAACAGCGACTAAAATGTACGTATATCCAAAAGATAATGGAAATCGACCCATAAAATCTATCCCCCAACTATCAAATATTTCAATAATTATGATTGGATTTAAAGGCATCATGTTTCTTTTTGAAATTGATCCCATCTTCTAACATTTTTCACAAGATTTGCAAAATAAATGTGTATCTTTGAATAAAGACGGCCAATAAAATCCACATTGTAAGATTTTTGTAGCTGTTTTTGTAGAGGCCTCTAAATTCGTAATTAAAAATTTGCGGAAAAATTTTAAAATTTTTTTTCCATTAATTAAATTGCCTCATTCATAAATAAACTGATAAAATTAAGTTTGATGTTCAAAATAGCAGCGGAAGTAAATGTTTGTTCGCAAAATAATAATTAAAAATAATTCAACAAGGATGAAATGTTTGAGCCAAAACAGTAAATGCTAAAAATAACGAGGTCGTCGGGTTCAACTACTGCCGACCCAAGCTAGCTCACTGGTCCCCGCCCTCGGCCCCGACATCATCCGTTCCTAAAACAATCAAGTCTAGTGAGTCTAAAGACTCAGCATGCATATATCGTAAATAACAAGTAAATAGATAATAATAAAATTGCATGCGAAATGAAAATATCATGTCATGAGGAATCATTGTACTTGCATAACTGAACTGTAAATATCTTATCATGGATAATTATAAATACGTGCATAACTGAACTGAAAATCGTAAGTGAACTGTTAGCTCAATAGAGCTCTGTAATAAAATAGCCTGGATGATAATTTTTTTGAGATTATGTTCTACGCAAGTGGCCCCATGAATTTCACTGAACTGAACGGAACTGAACTGACCGGTAACTGACGACCGGGACCGGTAACTGACAACCGAGTGAAATACTAATCGTCTGATCAGACTAATGCCACAGTATACTGGGTGGTACAAACTGAACTGACCGGTAACTGACGACTGGGTGAAGGAATAATCCCATGATAGTACAATGGCCACAAGCAATATCACATAAATCTCAAAAATGAATAATTTCTATTTTTATGCACGTAATATAATTAAATAACGTAATTAAATGTCCTGTATTAATTTTACCAAATGAGTTGGATTGTTCCCAGGCTCGCAGCGACTTAAATCTAACATGAAAAATATGCAATTGATTTTTCTTGACCAAACTTTGTAATTGAATCCAAAAACGAGACAATTACGCCCACTGACTTAGTATTTAATCATGAATCCGAGCCTACCCGAACCCACACCGAACCAACGTTTAGTCATGATTAAAAAACTCTTAAAAATGATGAAACAATGCTCCTAAATTTACAGTACTCGAAATTTAGTGAATGGAGGCCAAAAACGTGAAACGCTCTTTCGAGAGTCATTTTGGCACATTGCACCGTAAATTCTCGTACGACCTCTAAAATTATCCGAATCACAAACAGCCAAAAAAGTGACCTTCCTAACATGATGAGGTATTGTCCACCCAAGGCCATAGGCTAAAAGAACACAAAGAACCCAAACGAGCCTCTTAACCGAAGCACCAACTTGCTGTCCAAAAATACACCAGCAGCGCTTTCATTTCCTTGCGTCGTTTTCGAGGCTACCGGCCATTGGGGCTTGAACCACCGACCAGAACCTCTTTCCAACATCCTAAGAAAAGGTTGGAACCATGGCTAAGGGCCCAAGGCCATCCACAATTCGAACCATCCCCTTAACCAACCAAACGTCCACCAGAGTCCACCCTTGCGTGCATGGGGTGTGTTTTGTTTCCTTTGCTGTCCCGCGTCATTCCAGTGGCCATTTGCTTGACCATGGCACGCTTTAGACATCAAGGGGTATGGCATGAACCGTGGCTAAGGGCCAGAGGCCAACCAAGATACACACCATGCCGCCAAACTCGAAAGACACATGCAGAATTTTTTTAAAGGGGTCGAAGGGGAGGGGCTGTTCCTTCTTTTTGATTCAAAAACCGATTCCGCCATGGACCAAGCCTCAAAGGGGCGAGTTGGTCACGTCTTAGACATGATAGGGGAGTGTTCTAACCATGGCTATAGGCCCCTAGGGCAGCCAAGATCAAGAACATCACCCTTGATAGCAACACAGAATTTTAGATACTCAATATGACACTATGGAAGTGTTGCTGTCATTTCTGAATTTCCAGCGGGTATGGGGCTTGAACGAAGGGACCAATATGATCCTAACATGTCCTAGTACATGTCTAGATGCCGCCTTGGGGGCCTGGACACGAGCCAACCACCTGAAACACCAAAAGCAAGTGAACCGTGAGAGCACAAGGGGAGGGCCGAAAATTGTGCATCCTTTTCTTTGAAAGTTGTTGTCTAAATTTCGGTTTTTACCTTCTAAATCATGCACGTGAAATGTTTTAAAATATTAATATGACTTGATTGAAGAGTAAATAAAAATAAAAGCATGCCTGGAAATCGTTTGAAAGGAAAACGAATTAACACGACGTTACGGCGCGATGGAGACGGAGTTGCTTTGCTCCTTTTCTTTCTTGCTTTCTTTTCTCTCTTCTTTTCTCCCTAGCTTCTCACGTTTTTCTCTCTATTTTTGCCACTGAATTTTTTGAAAATATGGAGAAGAGGTATGGCTAGGAGACTAAATGGAAATTTGCAAGATCAAGGAGAAGAATAAATCTTTCTATCTTTTTAATTTGTAAGATAAGGAAATGGTTTGATATCAAAGATTTTGAGGAATAATTAGGAGGGTGCATTGGGTTGAATTTGAGTCTAGGTACAAGGGAGAAAATAGCTTAATTAATTATTTGATAGAGATTTAAAAGTGGGGAGAATATCTTCCTAGGAAAAATTGAGGGGAAGAATAATAAAGAATGAGTTGTTAAACAAAATTAAATCTTTTAAAATAGGGGTATTCGATTTTTAACTAAAAAAAATAAGGAAGAATATTGCTTAATTGTTTAATTATTGAGGATTAAAGTTGAGGGATTATCTACCAAAATTTTGGATAAGGAGATCAAAGTTGTGAGTTGACCAATTTTTTATTTAAATCTCCTAGGTGGCCGAAATTTTTAAGTAGAATGGAGGTAAAAATATTGCTTAAATATTAATTATTGATGATTTAGTGTGATGGAATTATCTCTCAAAAATAATAGATAAGGAAAGGTACTTAAAGAATAATTTTCCCCACTAATTAAAATCTTTTTTAAAAAAAAATAAAGAGGAGGGCCAAAACTTTTAAAAAAGGAGGGGGAAATATTTCTTAAATCTTGTATTTTAATTCTTTAGAGTTTGATCTACCCATTAAATATTTTAGTGAATAAATAAATTAATTAAAGAATACCATTATCTTACATGCATGGATAATTCTTTGAATTTTAAAGATAAATTTACTATCATGTTAAATTATAATTTCTTAATTAAAATAAGTCTAGATTAACTTATCTCAATTGGTCACATATTTTATTTTAGGCTTTTAATTAAATTATTGAACCTAAAAGAATTTATTTACTACTTATCTTTAATTAATTAATTAATTTCCTAAACTTTCTTTTACAATAAATTAACTTATTATTTATCTTAAATAAATTCTAGGAATATTTTTTTAATATTAAAATTTTATCTCTTACTCCAACTTCGGTCCGGTCTCACTTATTTAACTGGAAAAAGGTAGCAACTAAACTGATGCATGAAATAAATATATTTAAAGAAGAGAATTTAAATACCCATGCAATAAAATCATTTTAATTTAAATACTAGGAATTATGCATGACTTATACGTAGTCTAATTTACGGGTTCTACAATCCTACCCCCCTTAAAAGAAATTTCGTCCTCGAAATTAAACTCACCAAATAACTCGGGGTACCGACTCCTCATCTCTGGCTCAGACTCCCACGTAGCTTCCTCCTTTGAATGGTTAAGCCACTGGACTTTAACTCACTTAATCAGTTTGTTCCGAAGCTTCTTTTCCTGTCTGTCTAGGATCTGCACTGGTCTCTCATCATAAGACAGGTTCGGAGTAAGCTGCAACGGCTCAAAGTTCAGGACATGCGAAGGATTTGCCATATACTTCCTCAGCATAGAGACGTGGAACACATAATGTACTCCGGCCAGATTCGGCGGAAGAGCAACATGATAAGCTAGCGTCCCAACTCTGTCAAGGATCTCAAACGGTACAATGAATCTCGGACTGAGCTTCCCTTTCTTCCCAAATCGCATGACACCCTTCATAGGTGTCACTTTCACAAAGACATGGTCGGCCACGACAAACTCTAAATCTCTCCTTCGCTGGTCCGCATAACTCTTCTGTCGACTCTGAGCAGTCCTCATCCTGTCACGGATCTGGGCTACTATATCGACAGTCTGCTGATTAACCTCTGGACCCAACTCGGCTCTCTCTCCTACCTCATCCCAATGAACAGGAGATCTACACTTGCGACCATATAATGCTTCATACGGAGCCATTCCTATAGACGACTGAAAGCTGTTGTTATAGCTGAACTCCACTAATGGCAAGTTTGACTCCCAACTCCTGGAGAAATCGATAACACAAGCACGGAGAAGATCCTCCAAAATCTGAATGACTCGCTCCGACTGCCCATCTGTCTGAGGGTGGAAAGCTGTGCTGAACAGCAACTTCGTACCCATCGTCAAATGCAAACTCTTCCAAAATGAGGAAATGAATCTGGGGTCTCTGTCAGATACGATAGAAACTGGAATACCATGAAGTCGGACTATCTCCCAGATATACAACTCTGCATACTGAACCATGATGAAAGTCGTCTTAATAGACAAGAAGTGCGCTGATTTGGTAAGACGATCAACAATCACCCAGATAGCATTTGATCCTCTGACTGACTTCGGTAAACCAGTCACGAAGTCCATGGTAACATTCTCCCACTTCCACTCGGGAATAGGAAGAGGCTTGAGCAAACCTGCTGGCCTCTGATGCTCTACCTTCACTAACTGACAAGTCAGACACTCGGATACAAACCGTCTGATGTCCTTCTTCATTCCTGGCCACCAATATAATAACTGCAGATCTTTGTACATCTTCGTACTCCCAGGGTGAATAGAGTACGGTGACATATGGGCCTCTGATAGAATATCCACTCGAATGGAATCACTGCTAGGAACCCATATCCTATCTCGGTATCTCACAATACCGCCACTATCTGAATACGAGCCACTGCCCTTGGCCTCATCTCTCTGCTTCCATTTTGCCAACTGCTCATCTACTGACTGACCACTGCGAATACGATCTAGGAGAGAGGACTGAATAGTCAAGGTAGATAGACGGGGAACTCTACCTCGAGGATATGCCTCTAGATCAAACCTCTGCATTTCAGACTGAAGAGGTCTCTGAATCGTCAAATGGGCCATCACTGCAACTTTCCTGCTCAGTGCATCCGCAACTACATTAGCTTTACCCGTGTGGTAGCTAATGTCACAATCATAGTCTTTCACAAGCTCCAACCAACGCCTCTAACGCATATTCAGCTCTCTCTGCGTAAAGAAGTACTTGAGTCTCTTATGGTCGGTAAAGATCTGGCACTTCTCTCCGTACAAATAATGCCTCCAGATCTTCAAGACAAAAACAACGGCTGCCAACTCTAGATCATGGGTAGGGTAATTCTTCTCATGAGTCTTCAACTGACGAGAAGCATATGCTATCACCTTCCCATGCTGCATCAATACTGCGCCTAGGCCGAGCTTCGAAGCATCGGTATATAGAACAAACACACCGAGCCCTGATGGCATGGCCAAAACTGGTGTTGAGATAAGAGCTTGCTTCAAAGTATCAAAGCTCTTCTGACAAGCATCGCTCCACACAAATTTCACATTCTTCTTGGTCAAAGCTGTAAGTGGGACTGCGATAGATGAGAATCCCTGAATAAACTTCCGGTAATATCCTTCTAAGCCAATAAAACTGGGAATCTCAGATGCATTCTGTGGTACAACCCAATCTCTGACTGCTGCAACTTTTGCTGGGTCTACTTCTATACCACTGCTAGAAACAATGTGGCCTAAGAACGCCACCTTCTCCAACCAGAATTCGCACTTACTGAACTTTGCGAATAACTTGTGCTTCTGCAAGGTCTGCAACACTGTGGTCAGATGTCTGCCGTGATCCTCTTGATTCTTCGAAAAGACGAGAATGTCGTCTATGAACACTATCACAAACTGATCAAGATACGGCTGAAATACGCGATTCATGAGATCCATGAAGATCGCTGGCGCATTCGTCAAACCGAACGGCATCACAAGGAACTCGTAGTGGCCATAACGAGTCCTGAAGGCAGTCTTGGAAACATCAGCGTCTTTCACCCTCAACTGGTGATAACCGGAACGCAGATCAATCTTGGAGAATACCGAAGCTCCCTGCAACTGGTCAAATAGATCTTTGATCCTTGGGAGTGGGTATTTGTTCTTCATTGTAACCCTGTTCAACTCCCGGTAATCAATACAAAGTCTCATGGATCCATCCTTCTTCTTCACAAACAAGACTGGCACCCCCCATGGTGAGAAACTCGGTCGAATGAATTCCTTGTCGAGAAGTTCCTGAATCTGCTTCTTGAGCTCTGCCATCTCTGTCGGCGCTAGTCGGTACGGTGTTTTTGAGATCGGTACAGTACCTGGCATAAGTTCAATAGAAAACTCGACCTCTCTCTCGGGTGGCATACCAGAGACGTCCTCAGGAAAAACGTCTAAGAAAACTCTAACAATCGGAACATCTGCGGCTAACTGATTGAGTGTCTCGGGGACAGATATAAAAGTTGCTAAAAACGCTCGACACCCTCTATGCATGAGCTTCCTAGCCTGGACATAAGGAATAATGCGCGGTAAGGGAAAGTACCTGTCCGGCTCAAATAAGAACTGTGTCATCCCAGGCAGTCGGACTGGAACAGATCTCCGCTGGAAGTCTATCAACACTCTGTTCTGCAATAGCCAATCCATGCCTAATATGATGTCGAACTCTGGCATCTGCAAGACAATCAGATCCGCATAAACAAGGTTACCATGAAGCTCCAGATCTATGTCTCGGATCACATTGGTAGCTGCCATCTCCTCTCCCGACGGCAGTACCACTGAGTAGGCTACATCTAGCCCAACGGTCTTAACTTTGAGAAAATTCGCAAAGACCTCAGAAATAAATGAGTGAGTAGCCCCTGAATCTATCAGGGCTTTTGTAGCTGAGCCACCTATGAAAATTCTCCCTGAAAGGTTAGAACATTAAGCTGAACCCAATAATCACAAAACTAACTTATAGACATGCAAAGGCCAAATTTCTTCTAACTTAAATTCCCCAAAAAATAATATTAAGTAGAGCATGCAATCCTATCGCAATACTAGGTTCAAAACCTCACCCAAAACATTAAATCTCAAATATAAATTTAAAGCTTAAAGGTACCTGTCATAAACATGGTATCGGGGTTCGTCTCCGCTGCATGGAGAGCAAATACCCTGCCTTGGGTAGGCAGATTCCTCTGAGGACACTGCGGTGGCACGTGGTCTGGGCTACCGCACTTGTAACATTTCCCAGAGCTATACATACATACTCCAGGATGGCGGCGTGAGCATTTAGGACAGATCGGATGCTCAATAGGCTTAGGGACTGCGCGTCACCGCTGCTGCTGCTGCTGCTGGTGGACTCTGTTTCTGGGCGGGCAATGGAAAGGCCTCTTATTCTGCTGCTGATGCTGCTAAGGAGGAGGGCGGTGTGGTACCTGGACTGGGCGCTTGCTCTGACGGTCTCTCTCGATATCCCGCTGATCCTGCTCTGCGGCTAGAGCTCTGGATACAACAACCTCATAAGTAGTAGGGTCAGATACCCTAACATCACGGCGCATGATCGGCCGTAGACTCACCAAGAAATGCATCAATTTTGCTTTAGCATCATTCGCGATCAAGGCACAAAATGACAACCCCTCTCAAACTTACAGATGAACTCCGTAACAGTCAAATCTCCTTGCCTCAGACTCATGAATTCCGTGGTCAACCTGGTTCGCACTTCCTCAGTTAAATATTTGGAGTAGAATACCTCCGTGAAATGCGCCCAACTCAGTGTAGCCAAGTTCAGGGCTACTGATGCTCCTTCCCACCATAAGCGGGCATCTCCTCCGAATAAATATGTGGCACATCAAACTCTGTCTGCATCTCCAAGCTCCATAAACTCGAAGATAATCTCAAGGGACTTGATCCAGCCCTCGGCAAACATGGGTCCGTCGTCCCTGAAAACTCCTTAGGACGCATCTTCACGAATCTCTCGTAGACAGCCTCAGGCCCTGTCGGCCTGGTCGCCACAGCATTATTCACCGCAAACTGTGCGAAGAACTGTGTCATCCCAGCTAGCATTTGGGCATTCATATCTGGTGGAGGGGGTGGAGGTCCGTTCCCCTCCTGTCTATGCTCCTCCCTGTCCTCAAGACGAGGCTCATCATCACCTCTCGGGCGTCCAACTTGGCGTCTAGGAGACATACTTTTCCATACATATAACCCATACGTAACCAACATGCATAATTCCATAATTTATTTAAATTTAAATAAATAATGAGCAATTTAAAATCGGAGCGTAAAAATTTAATTCATGGGAACTTGCAGTTAAAACAATTCATGTTTAAATAGAATGCAATAATGTAAAACTTACAGACCGAAGACTTGAATTGGTGAGCTTCTCGAGGTCAGTAGAAGTACAACCCTTTACAGAACCATTGCTCTGATACCACCTGTAGAGGCCTCTAAATTCGTACTTGAAAATTTGAGGAAAAATTTAAAAATTTTCTTTTTCATTAATTAAATTGCCTCATTCATAAATAAACTGATAAAATAAAGTTTGATGTTCAAAATAGCAGCGGAAGTAAATGTTTGTTCGCAAAATAATAATTAAAAATAATTCAACAAAGATGAAATGTTTGAGACAAAACAGTAAATGCTAAAAAAAATGAGGTCCTCGGGTTCCACTACTGCCGACCCAAGCTAGCTCACTGGTCCCCGCCCTCGACCCCGACATCATCGGTACCTACAACACTCAAGTCTGGTGAGTCTAAAGACTCAGCATGCATATATCGTAAATAACAAGAAAATAGATAATAATAAAATTGCATGCGAAATGAAAATATCATGTCATGAGGAATCATATTACTTGCATAACTTAACTGTAAATATCTTATCATGGATAATTATAAATACGTGCATAACTGAACTGAAAATCGTAAGCGAATTGTTAGCTCAATAGAGCTCTGTAATAAAATAGCCTGGATGATAATTTTGTTGAGATTATGTTCTACGCAAGTGGCCCCATGAACTGCACTGAACTGAATTGAACTGAACTGACCGGTAACTGACGACCGGGTGAAGTAATAATCCCATGATAGTACAATGGCCACAAGCAATATCACATAAATCTCAAAAATGAATAATTTCTATTTTTTTATGCACGTAGTATAATTAAATAATGTAATTAAATGTCCTGTATTAATTTTACCAAACGGGTTGGATCGTTCCCAGGCTCGCTGCGACTTAAATCTAACATAAAAAATATGCAATTGCTTTTTCTTGACCAAAATTTATAATTGAATCCAAAAACGAGACAATTACGCCCACTGACTTAGTATTTAATCATGACTCCGAGCCAACCTGAACCCACACCGAACCAACGTTTAGTCATGATTAAAAAACTCTTAAAAATGATGAAATAATTCTCCTAAATTTACAGTACTCGAAATTTAGTGAATGGAGGCCATAAACGTGAAACGCTCTTTCGAGAGTAATTTTGGCACATTGCACCGTAAATTCTCGTACGACCTCTAAAATGATCCGAATCACAAACGGCCAAAAACTTGACCTTCCTAACATGATGAGGTACTGTCCAGTCCAAGGTTATAGGCTAAAAGCCCACCAAGAACCCAAACGAGCCTCTGAACCGAAGCACCAACTTTCTGTCCAAAAATACAGCAGCAGCGCTTTCGTTTCCTTGCGTCATTTTCGAGGCTACCGGCCATTGGGGCTTGAACCACCAACCATAACTTCTTGCCAACATCCTAAGGAAAGGTTGGAACCATGGCTAAGGGCCCAAGACCAGCCACAATTCAAACCATCCCCTTAACCAACCGAACGTCCACCCGAGTGCACCCTTGCGGGCGTGGGGTGTGCTTTGTTTCCTTTGCTGTCCCGCGTCGTTCCAGTGGCCATTTTCTTGACCATGGCACAATCTAGACATCAAGGGGTATGGCATGAACCGTGGCTAAGGGCCAGAGGCCAACCAAGATCCACACCATGCCGCCAAACTCGAAAGACACATGCAGAATTTTTTTAAAGCGGTCGAAGGGGAGGGGGTGTTCCTTCTTTTTGATTTAAAAACCGATTCCGCCATGGACCAAGCCTCAAAGAGGCAACTTGGTCACGTCTTAGACATGATAGGGGAGTGTTCTAACCATGGCTATAGGCCTCTAGGGCAGCCAAGATCAAGAACATCACCCTTGATAGCAACACAGAATTTTAGAGACTCAATATGACACTATGGAAGTGTTGCTGTCATTTCTGAATTTCCAGCGGGTATGGGGCTTGAACAAAGGGACCAATATGATCCTAACATGTCTTAGTACATGTCTAGATGCCGCCTTGGGAGCCTGGACATGAGCCAACCACCTGAAACACCAAAAGCAAGTGAACCGTGAGAGCACAAGGGGAGGGCCGAAAATTGTGCATCCTTTTCTTTGAAAGTTGTTGTCTAAATTTCGGTTTTTGCCTTCTAAATCATGCTCGTGAAATGTTTTAAAATATTAATATGACTTGATTGAAGAGTAAATAAAGATATAAGCATGCCTGGAAATCGTTTGAAAGGAAAACGAAATAACACGACGTTACGGCGCGACGGAGACGGAGTTGCTTTGCTCCTTTTCTTTCTTGCTTTCTTTTCTCTCTTCTTTTCTCCCTAGCTTCTCACGTTTTTCTCTCTATTTTTGCCACTGAATTTTTCGAAAATATGGAGAGGAGGTATGGCTAGGAGACTAAATGGAAATTTGCAAGATCAACGAGAAGAATAAATCTTTCTATCTTTTTAATTTGTGAGATAAGGAAAGGGCTTGATATCAAAGATTTTGAGGGGTAATTAGGAGGGTGCATTGGGTTGAATTTGAGTCTAGGTACAAGAGAGAAAATAGCTTAATTAATTATTTGCTAGGGATTTAAAAGTGGGGAGAATATCTTCCTAGGAAAAATTAAGGGGAAGAATAATAAAGCATGAGTGGTTAAACAAAATTAAATCTTTTAAAATAGAGGTGGTCGATTTTTAGCTAAAAAAATAAGGAAGAATATTGCTTAATTGTTTAATTATTGAGGATTAAAGATGAGGGATTATCTACCAAAATTTTGGATAAGGAGATCAAAGTTGTGAGTTGACCAATTTTTTATTTAAATCTCCTAGGTGGCCGAAATTTTTAAGTAGAATGGAGGTAAAAATATTGCTTAAATATTAATTATTGATGATTTAGTGTGATGGAATTATCTCTCAAGAATAATATATAAGGAAATGTACTTAAAGAATAATTTGCCCCACTAATTAAAATCTTTTTTTTAAAAAAATAAAGAGGAGGGCCGAAACTTTTAAAAAAGGAGGGTAAAATATTTCTTAAATCTTGTATTTTAATTCTTTAGAGTTTGATCTACCCATTAAATATTTTAGTGAATAAATAAATTAATTAAGGAATACCATTATCTTGCATGCATGGATAATTCTTTGAATTTTAAAGATAAATTTACTATCATGTTAAATTATAATTTCTTAATTAAAATAAGTCTAGATTAACTTATCTCAATTGGTCACATTTTTTTAGGCTTTTAATTAAATTATTGAACCTAAAAGAATTTATTTACTGCTTATCTTTAATTAATTAATTAATTCCCTAAACTTTCTTTTACAATAAATTAACTTATTATTTATCTTAAATAAATTCTAGGAATATTTTTTTAATATTAAAATTTATCTCTTTACTCCAACTCCGGTCTGGCCTCACTTATTTAACTGGAAAAAGGTAGCAACTAAACTGCTGCATGAAATAAATATATTTAAAGAAAAGAATTTAAATACTCATGAAATAAAATCATTTTAATTTAAATACTAGGAATTATGCATGGCTTATACGTAGTCTAATTTACGGGTTCTACAGTTTTATTGGATGAAAAATGACCTCCACACGCTTCAGAATGACAAAATTTAATTCCAATGAGAAGGCATTTTATTTGTCACAAGAAAATTTATAAATGTTACCAAACCATGGCATAATAGTAGCACAAAACAACTGATCATCTAGAAAATTTTCATTTATTCGTATTTCATTATGAGATGATTAAGTCATTATTCTAGATAAATGATCGGCTACGACATTTTTTTTTCTTTTTTATACTTAATTATAATATCAAATTCTTGTAACAATAAAATCCACAGTATTAATCTTGGTTTAGCATCTTGTTTATTTGATAAATATTTTATTGTAGGTTGATCAGTGTAAACAATAGTAGTAGAACCAATTAAATAAGATCGAAACTTATCTAATGCAAATACTACTGAAAGTAATTCTTTTTCAGTAGTTGAATAATTTATTTGGGCACTATTTAAGGTTCTACTAGCATGATAGATTGCATAAGGTTTTTCTTCTTTTCTTTGTCCTAACACAGCTCTTATAGCATAATCACTTGCATCACACATTAATTCAAATGGTAAAGACCAATCTGGAGGTTGTAAAATAGGTGATGTAATTAAAAGTTTAATAATTTTTTTGGAATCATTTTCACATTTTTGAGTCCATTCAAATTGTGTATCTTTTATTAAAATATTTGAAATTGGTTTAGATATTATGCTGAAATTTTTTATAAACCTTCTATAAAAACATGCATGACCCAAGAATGATCGAACTTCTTTGACTGTTTTTGGTGATGTTAAATTAGCAATAACATCAACTTGGGCTTTATCAACTTCAATTCATTTTTCAGATATCATATGTCCTAAAACAATCCCAGATTTAACCATATAATGACATTTTTCCCAATTTAAAACAAGATTTTTTTCTTCACATCTTTTTAATACTTCTTCTAGGTTTTTAAGACAATTTTCAAATGAGTTTCCAAAAACAGTTATATCATCCATAAAAACTTCTACAAATTTTTCAATCATATCACTGAAAATACTTAACATGCATCTTTGAAAAGTAGCCGGAGCATTACATAAACCAAATGACATTCTTTTAAATGCAAAAGTTCCTAAAGGACAAGTGAAAGTAGTTTTTTCTTGATCTTCTAATGATATAGGTATTTGATAATACCCCGAATATCCATCAAGAAAACAGTAATAAGAATTTCCTGCTACTTTTTCTAGAATTTGATCTTAAAATGGTAGTGGGAAATGATCTTTTCTAGTTGCATCAATTAATTTTCTATAATCAATACTCATACACAACATAGATGGAATCCTAGCTTGTAATAACTCTCCCTTTTCATTTTATATAACAGTGATGCCTGACTTTTTATGTACTACTTGTGTTGGACTTATCCATTTACTATCTCAGATTGGATAGATAATTCCAGCGTCTAATAGTTTTAATACTTCATTCTTAACAACTTCTTTCATATGTGGATTTAACCTTCTTTGTGGTTGTTGAAATACTTCAATAATAATGTTTTATTCTTGTAATATATCATATTCTATTATCTTATTAAAGAAGATAGTAGCTCTACCCAAGAGAAATCCTTAAGTCGGGTTCCGTAAAAGCCTGTAAAGCCAAAGGGTAAGGTAAGGGTAAATCCTTGACAGTATCTACTTAATTTTTGAATGGATAAAATAATACGATCTTTTACAAAGAATAAATCTTCAAATAGTAATACTAAATGTAAGGTCAAAAAATTAAGACGACGTAATCCAACTGCATGTGAATCTAGGAAATAGGAAAAATGAGTAATTAATTATTTTAATTGCTTAATTAATTATGTGTCATGCATGCTTATATGCTAATTATGATTTTATTATCATCATGTATAAAAATGTAATTTTTAAGGATTATTCAAATGACGATCGATGAACGGGGACCGAAGGCTGAAAAACGTAAAATGTTTTTATTAAATAATTGTTTTTAATTCTTTAAAATATGAGTGTTGCTTTTTAGTATTTTTGAAAATATGGGGTTTTGAGGTGATTTTATACGCCGGGACGTAAATTTTATCGGTATTGGTTTTCAAATAAAATACGAGCTTTTTAGCAATCCGGCTAATAAATTCACGAATTTATTTTTACCAAAACCTTGTTAATATTTATTTAAAACCTAATTAGACTAATGGGCTTAATTTAATTGGCTTAATAGGCCAAAGCCTAGTTAGTAGTTATTCAAGCGTATATAACGCAAAGGCACGACATACATCTCCTTTTCTCATCCATCATATCATATTAATGTTTTAATTATTGGATGCATGAAGAACATGATTTATTTTTCAGTATTTTCGAAATATTGCATGCACACATGAGGAAACATGATTTTTGAATCCAAAAACTTGTATATTAATTGGTTAAGGGGCTGCCATGACCTAAGGTAAGATCAAGAGAGGCTTTTCAATGTTTTAAAGTCACACATACACGCCTAAACCACCACAAAGTCGAAGGAAATAAGCCATGCGAAATCTGTAAGTTGCTGTCAAGGGTTTGGGGTGATCGGGTTCAATGGATAAGGGGTTGGCTTGGTCTTGGCTTGGGTCAGGGCTCAGCTAGGGTCAGTCATAGGTCAGGGGGAGAGTCCTATCCAAGCTAGGACTCGAGTTATGGGCTGGGAAAAGAGTCCTAGCCATGCTAGGACTCTACCGAGAATCTTGGCAGATTGTGTGCAGGGGTGCGCAGCTTGCTGGGAGGGAAGGGCTCGGTCCAAGGCTCAAGGGCTGGGCTAGGACGAGTCCTTAGGGTCCTAGGTAGGTGTAATTTATGTGGGTTTAGGATCTGGAGCGCCGGCTAGGGCCACAAGCACCGAAACTTAGAGTCTATGCACAGCTGGACTCTCGGCCAGCTTATGGGTAAAGGAAAGGGGCTCACGTTTTGGGTTTTGGCATGAGTTCTTAGTGGTTTAAGGGTCCAGTAGGGTACTTTAGGATGTTAGTCAAGTTTTGGATCAACATGGTTCGGGGGCAACTCGTGAAAATCGAATGTTGGCTCGGGGTCGAAGTTTAGGTGTCAAAATCGGGTTTTTAACTAACAAAAAAATTGGAAAACAGCTCACGGGGGTCGAGTCATGGTCAATAAGGGCTAAAATAATATAAAAAGACTAAATTTAGAATTTAGAAATTTTATATTAAAGTTTGGGATTTTTTCGGGATTAAAACACCGTCAAAACAATTAATTAATGATAAATAAAAAAGTCTAATATTTAAGCTAAATAAAATTATGAGAAATTTAATTTAGGCTTAAATAATTATTTGGGACATGTTAGAGTCAATGAATTAAAAAAAAAGTCAAATTCGAGGAATTTTACGTCTAGGGGTAAAACGGTCTTTTTACACCTAGAAATTAGTAAACGTCATGGCAGTGGCCTAAATGCTGTTTTTATGGTATTATGAATATTTTTAATTGTTTATGAAATGTTCAGGATTAAGTTAGGATTTTTTTTAAATGTCCAATGAATTTTTATGATTTAAAGTTGACATTTAAAAGACATGTTACATGTTTGGTTTCACAAATGAAAATGTTATGTTATGGATGATTTTATAAAGTGATGAAAATGTAAAACGTTGAAGGAAGTGAAGTAATTGTGACTAATTCGTTAATGATGGCGATGTCGTGAGGGTGATGGTCCCAGTGGGAGCCCGACGATCGTGTTTACATTATTGCGAATATGAGGTTATGAGGATATGAGGTTTGAGGTAAGGATGGGAATATCGTGAGTTGAGAAGGCCCCAGAGGGAGCCCATTTATGGGAGATGGCCCGAGAGGGAGCCCCGACGATCGTATTTCTATTCGATCATGATAGGCCAGGGCCCCGTTGACCGGTGAGAGTGTCGCTGGTGTCCCCCGCCACCCAGTACTGTGGTTTCATGTAGATGGATCCATCGACTTTTGTAGTTTGAGGAAAGTTACAATTAACGATCTGAATTCAACAAAGGAAAAGGAAAAGGAAAAGGAAAAGGAAAATGTTCATGATCATGTGATAGGTTTTATGTCATGTTGAGGAAAAAAGAAAGTTAAAGTTCATGTTGCATGTCATGAAATGTTATTTTTACGTAAAAATATTTTCACTGTTGCATGTGGTTTTATACGTATTATTTGTTATAAAGATTATGGTGTGTTGAGTCTTTGCACTCACTAGGTGTGATGGATGCAGGTGAGGTTGAGGGAGGTCTTGATGGGTGATTGGACTGGACTGAAGACGCACACAACCCGAGGACCAGCGCTTCTATTTTTCCGCACTTATGTTTTTGATTTATGATTTACGTTAAAGATTTTAAGACTATTTACTTATGTTTTTGAGAGGTCTAGTATGGGCTACACTTTTCAAACTTATTGCTTTTTAGGTTTGGTAAAACAAATGATGATTGCATATTTATGACTATTTCACTTGATTTTAAAAATGCTAGTTGGATGATGTGTTATTTTTAAAGAAGAAAATATTTTACAAAAATATTTTTATGTTGGTAAAGGTATATGACCGAAATTTGAGTGTTTAAAAAAAAAATTTTTAGTACTTTTAAAGCAATAAAAAGGGAGGACGTTTAAGTTGGTATCAGAGCAAAGGTCCTGTAAAGAGTTGTACTACCATCAGCGCCGGGAAGATCAGTCGTCAAGCCTCAAAGTTGTAAGTTTTGCATGCTTTATGTGATTCAGTATGATGCTACCTGCATGACGTTATGAATATTATGTTTATGCTACATGTTTATTAGCTTTTTGAGTATTATTGTTTTTCATGCTTAAAATGCTAATTAAGTTAGGACTTGTCACATGATTAGAGAACTTATATTTAAATGCATGTTGGTTACGTTAGAATTTGAAAAACATTCAGATATAATGCCTCCTAGACGTGCACCCGTTATTGAGAATCAGGAAGAGAACAGTGTTAATCGCCTAGGGAATACTCAAGGAAATGCACCACAACCCCCACCGGGGGATCCTGCTACTCGTGCATTAGAGGGTATGGCTCGTCTCTTCGAGCAACAGTTACAGCAGCAGCAGTTACAATAGCAGCAGTTACAACTGTAGTTACAGCAGATGCAGCAACATCAGCTACAACAGCCACCTAGGCCACATCAGGATGTTTATGAGCAGTTCCGGAAGCTAGTGCCGAAGGAATTTTCTGGCACCACCGATCCATTTGCTGCTGAGGGTTGGATCCGTTCACTCGAGGTACATTTTCGCTATCTGGACATGGGAGATGCTGACCGGGTGAGGTGTACTACTTATCTGCTGAGGGACGACGCTTCTTTATGGTGGGAAGGAGCCGAGCATGGTTTTGACCTTACTACACTCACTTGGACACAGTTCAAGACAAAATTCTATGAAAAATACTTTACTGCTGATGTCAGAGGCCGGATAAGGAGGGAATTTATGACTCTCCGTCAGGGAGACATACCTGTTGCTGATTTTGTGAAGAAGTTTGATAGGGGTTGCCACTTTGTACCCCTTATTGCCGGGGATGCGGAAGAAAAGCTTAGGCATTTCATGGATGGCCTACGACCTACCATTCAGGATAAAGTGATGATGATGCGTCATGTGGATCATGCTACAACAGTTACCTATGCATATCAGGCTGAGCAATCCTTGAAGGACATCGACTTTGAGCTACAGCGCAAGAGGCAACTACACCACAGTAATAATTAGCCTAACAAGAAGCCATACATGGGTCCTCCTAGACCTCAAGGGCCCCAAAAGCCCCAAGGTCACGTCAAGAAGCCAGCGCCACCAAAGCCACAAAATCCTGGAGCACCAAAGCCGGCTGAGAGGCAACTATGCAAACAGTGCAACCGCCCACATCTGGGCAAGTGTGAATGGGGATCATTTAAAAGCTTCTACTGCAAGGAGGATGGACACAAAGCCAATGACTGCCCAAAGAGGAAAGCAGCTACTACGGCCCGAGCTTATGTTATGAATGCCGAGGAAGCTGAGGAAGAGGCAGACTCTACACTCATCACGGGGAGGATTATGTTTCAAAACGTAGCAATCACTACAAGAAAAATCATTTTTAACAACACATCAAAGACAACGATTTTTATTAAAACCGTTGTCTTTTTACTTTTAACAACGGTTTTAACAAAAACCGTTGTCGTAGCCAAAAAAAATCCGCTTAAAGACAACTGTTTCTTTAAAACCGTTGTCTTTGATATATCTACGACAACGGGTTTTAAAAACCGTTGTCTATGAGCGTTTTTTTTGGGCTACGACAACGGTTTTTAAACTGTTGTCTATTAGTGTTTTTCTTCAAGCTACGACAACGGTTTGTAAAAAATCGTTGTCTTTCAACTGGTTTTTCTATAAAATTGTTGTCAATATTACATTTTGCGACCGTTTAAGTTAAATCTGTCGCTAAAATTAGCGAGAGTTATACTATACTGTCACTAATTTAAATCTTGCGACGGTTAAAGTTGACAAGGCCCATATTTCGTATTCATATTTTTACGGAATTATTAAAATTTTTCTAAATAAATAAATAACTTGCTTCAAAATAAACATGTAAATAATTTCAACTTTAAAATAACAGCGGGAGGAAATATTGTTTCAAATACCAACTTAAAAATAATTCAACATTTTAAAACTGAGTTTAAACATAATATTAAAACTAAGTTTAAACATAATAAAAATGCATAAACTAAAACATGAGGTCCTCGGGTATACTACTGCTGCCCCAAGATAGCTCACTGATCTACGCCCTCCGTCTCGACCTCATCCGTACCTACAACAATCAAGTCTAGTGAGTCTAAAGACTCAACATGTATATATCGTGAATAACAAGTAAATATACAATAAAATCGCATGCAACGTAAAAATATGATATCGTAAAGCGTATGGTGAAAATCGTATCATGAGTAATTATATCTACGTGCATATCTGAAAATCATACGTAAAAGCTTTGCTCCATAGAGCTCTGTCATATCATATCATAATTTTCTGGTAGAGTTAATGTTCTAAGCAAGTGGCCCATAACATAACGTGAGCGCCTGATCAGACTAAACCACAGTATACTGGGCGGTAGAGATCAATCACAGCCCTTGGACTGGATGTCCGTACCCATACATAATCATAAACCGGTCGTAAGTCACCGGGCGGAGAGGTCCTCGGTTGCGCCTACCGACTTCCAAACCCATAACATAAGGTGGCCACAAGACATATCGCATATATCTCAAAAATAAACATTTTATATTTTTATGCACGTAATATAATTAAAACCTTATTTTTACCGGATGAGTTGGATCGCTTCCAGGCTTGCTGCGACTTAACTATAATATGTGACACATGAAAATAATATTATCTTGATTTAAACTTGACAACCGGATCAAAAACGAGACGATTAGGACCAACAACCTAATTTTTTTTTTCAATCATGGCTTCGTACCAAATCGAACCAATCATTAAACCGACCTTTAACCATGATTAAAAATACCCCAAACATATTGAAAAATATGCATAATAACTGTAAAACATGAAAATGGGCGAAAGGAATCCAAAAACATAAAACACTCTTTTGAGAGTCATTTTGGCACCTTTCACCGTAAAATCTCGTTCGACCTCTAAACTCGACCAAATCACAAACGGCCAAAAACATGACTTTCCTAACTCATTAAGGTAGTGTCCAGTCCAAGGCCATGGGCTAAAAGCCAACCAAGAACTCAGAAAAACCTCCTGAACCGAAATGAAAGTTGCTGTCAAAATACAGCAGTAGCATTTTGTGTGTTTGTAGTGTAAATCCTGACATTTATGACTATGGGCTTGAACCACTGCCCAAGGACTCTTACCAACATCCTAAGGTATTGATTGAACCATGGCTAAGGGCTAAAAGCCAGCCACAACTTGAACAAACACCTAGGACAACAGAAAGTACCAACCGAGAGCACCTAAATCTATGTATTGTGATGTATTGCATTGTTTTGCTGTCCTGTGTCGTTCCAATGGCCATTTCATCAACAATTCATCCAACATCTCCAAAAACCGAAAGTTACTCACACCAAAAATCAGATTTTGAAAACCGAAGAGCTCTTGTCATGTTTCTGTAAAAATCTGAGGGATCTATGAAACAAGCTTTGAAAAGATGATTTGGTCACGTCCTAGACATGATAAGGAAGGGCTCTAACCATGGCTACAGTCCCTAGGACAGCCAAGATTCGAACACCCCTTTAAACAATCCAATGACAGAAACTGTGAACCCAAAATTCTGTGCTCATAAAATGTTGATGTCATATCTTTGTTTGTGCGTGTATGGATGTAAACCAATGGACCAATAACACCCTAACACACTCTAAAACATTCCTAGAAGCAGCCATGGAAGCCTGGAACCGAGCAACATTTTGAAATCAACAAAACTTAGCAAACCCGTGAAGTTGAAAACAAAGAAGTTTAGGAAAATCTGTACAGATTTTGCTTGGCAACTTGCTGTCAATTTCGTGTTTTAGCTTGAATCATGGTTATATAATGGTTTAAAAATATCTATAGGACTTGATTGAAGAGCAAAGAAACAACATATACATGCATGGAATTTGTTTTGAACAAAACAAATCACTACGACGAATACGTGCGGCGGAGTCGGTTTTGGATTTCCTTTCTTATTTCTGTGCTGTTTTCCCGTTTTCAACAGCTGGTTCTTTCTGATATTTTGAATGTAAGGGTGGGGGAAGGCTAGGTAGGGAAGGTGAATGATATAAGAGGTGTTAAATAAGTCTTGAATTGTATTTAGTTGAGAGTTACAAGTGAGAATTTGAATGGGAGTTGAATTGTTTCTTCACCTTGCTGTAGCTGCTATTATTCTTTTATTCCAGCTACTAACTCACGAATCTAAGCTGCTATTTTATGATATTTTTCAAGGGTGAGTGTGTGGGTTTGTTAGACAATGAAGGTGAGTGTTAAAAGGTGTCATTATATGCATTAAGGTGGGAGTTACAAGTGTAGGCTTTGAATGCAATTTGAAATGATTCTCATTCCTCTTGCTAGCCGATACATTTTCTCCTTCTTGCTGTCTATTAACGTTTATTTGCAAGCAATATGGGCTGAGGAGCTTCAAGGAGAATTATGGAACATGTATTACCCATAACTATGGAGGTTAAAAGTGAGAAATGATTACACTATGAAAAACATTTAGTGGTGACTTGAATGGTGTTTATTACATTTTTTTTTTTGAATTGTCTTGACCGAGAATCATTACTCATTTGCATGGTATATTTTTATTTAAACTTTGCATTTTAATTGTTTAAGATTTTAAATACCCATTATACATTTTAGTGAATTTACACCTTAATTTAAAATGAACTCTTGCATGGCATTGCATGGTTTACAATTTAAGTATTTAAATGCTATATTTAATTTCATGAATATATTATACTTAGATTATTTCATCCCCCATTTGTTTACATATTTTAATTTAAGCTTTAATTAAATATTGAACCTAATAAAATTTATTTAATAAATTGACTCCAATTAATTTAATAAATCCTAAAACATTCTTTTTCTTTAAATTAAATTATCCCTTGACTTAAATTAAATTTAGGAATATCTTTCTTATTATTAATCTTATCTCTAATCTCTAAACTCCGATCCGACCTCGCATATTTTTCCTGAAAAGATATAACTAAACATCTACTTTTTAAAATAATTAAAACACCTCATATATTCATAAAAATTCATTTTTAATTGAAATAATAGAAATTATGCATGACTTATACGTAATCTGATTTTCGGGTTCTACAACTCTACCCCCTTAAAGGAATTTCGTCCCCGAAATTAAAACTTACCGAACAACTCGGGATATCGACTTCTCTGGCTCGGATTCCCACGTAGCTTCCTCCTCCAAATGATTAAGCCATTTGACTTTTACTTGCTTGACCATTTTGTTCCGAAGATTTTTCTCTTGTCTGTCTAAGATTTGCACCGGTCTTTCCTAATAAGACAAGTTCGGAGTGAGCTGTAACGGTTCAAAGTTCAAGACATGCGATGGATTCGCCATATACTTCCTCAACATTGAGACGTGAAACACGTTGTGTACTCCGGCCAGATTCGGCGGAAGAGCAACACGATAAGCTAATGCCCCAACTCTGTCGAGGATCTCAAATGGTCCAATGAATCTCGGACTGAGCTTTCCTTTTTTCCCGAACCGCATGACACCTTTCATCGGTGCAATCTTCACGAAAACATGGTCACCAACAGCAAACTCCAAATCTCTCCTCCTCTGATCCGCATAACTCTTCTGTCTACTTTGAGCAGTCCTCATCCTATCACGGATCATGACTACTGTATCAGCAGCCTGCTGCACAATCTCTGGACCCAACTCTGATCTCTTCCCTACTTCATCCCAATGTATAGGAGATCTACACTTACGACCGTACAGTGCTTCATATGGAGCCATACCTATAGACGACTGAAAACTGTTGTTATAGGTAAACTCCACCAACGGTAGCTTTGATTCCCAACTCCCGGAGAAATCAAGGACACATGCACGAAGAAGATCCTCCAAAATCTGAATGACTCTCTCGGACTGACCAACTGTCTGTGGGTGAAAAGCTGTGCTAAACAACAACTTCGGACCCATAGCTGAATGTAGACTCTTCCAAAATGAGGAAGTGAATCTAGGATCTCGGTCAGACACGATAGAAACGGGAATACCATGTAGTCTAACGATCTCCCGGATATATAACTCCGCATACTGGATCATGGAGAAAGTCTTCTTAATAGGCAAGAAATGAGCAGATTTTGTAAGACGATCGACAATCACCCATATAGCATTTGACACTCTGACTGACTTCGGCAGACCGACAACGAAGTCCATGGTGACATTCTCCCACTTCCATTCGGGAATAGGAAGAGGCTTGAGCAAACCTGCTGGTCTCTGGTATTCCGCTTTCACTAGTTGACACGTCAGACACTCAGATACAAATCGTCTGATATCCCTCTTCATTCCTGGCCACCAATATAATAGCTGCAGATCTTTGTACATCTTCGTACTCCCCGGATGAATAGAGTACGGCGACATATGGGCCTCAGCTAAAATATCTGCTCGAATAGAATCGGTGCTAGGAACTCATATTCTGTCTCGATATCTCACAATACCATCTCTAACTGTGTACAAGATACTGCCCTTGGCTTCATCTCTCTGCTTTCACTTAGCCAACTGCTCGTCTGCTAACTGTCCACTGCGAATACGGTCTAGAAGAGAAGACTGAATCGTCAAAGTAGATAGACGAGGAACTCTACCTTGAGGATATGTCTCTAGATCAAACCTCTGTTTCTCAAACTGAAGAGGTCTCGAAACCACCAAATGAGCCATCCCTACGACTTTCCTGCTCAACGCATCCGCAACTACATTAGCTTTGCCAGGATGATAGCTAATGTCACAGTCATAGTCCTGCACTAGCTCCAACCAACGCCTCTGCCGCATATTCAACTCTTTCTGTATAACGAAGTATTTGAGACTCTTGTGGTCGGTAAAGATCTGGCACTTCTCCCCGTACAAATAATGTCTCCAAATCTTCAATGCAAATACTACGGCTGCCAACTCTAGATCATGGGTAGGATAATTCTTCTCATGAATCTTCAACTGACGAGAAGCATATGCTATCACCTTCCCATGCTGCATCAATACTGCGCCTAAACTGAGTTTCGAAGCATCAGTATTCAAAACAAAATCTCCGGGTCCTGAAGGCATGGCCAATACTAGTGCTGAGAGCTTGCTTCAATGTATCGAAGCTCTTCTGACATTCCTCGCTCCACACATACTTAACATTCTTCTTCGTCAATGACGTGAGTGGAACTGCGATGGAGGAGAATCCCCGAATAAACTTCCGATAGTATCCTGCTAGCCCAAGGAAACTACGGATCACTGATGCATTTTGCGGCACAACCCAATCTCTGACTGCTGCAACTTTCGCTGGGTCTACCTCAATACCACTGCTAGAAACGACGTGGCCTAAGAACGCCATTTTCTCTAACCAGAACTCGCACTTGCTGAACTTCGCGAATAGCTTGTGCTTTTGCAGGGTCTGCAATACTGTGGTCAAATGTCTGCTGTGATCCTCTTGATTCTTTGAGTAAACGAGAATATCGTCTATGAATACTATCACGAACTGATCAAGATAAGACTGAAATACACGATTCATGAGATCCATGAAGATCGCTGGCGCATTCGTCAAACCAAACGGCATCACAAGGAACTCGAAGTGGCCATAACGAGTCCTAAAAGAAGTCTTGAGAACATCAGCGTCTTTCACCGGCAACTGATGATAACCGGAACGCAGATCTATCTTGGAGAATACTGAAGCTCCTTGCAATTGATCAAATAAATCTTCAATCCTCGGAAGTGGGTATTTGTTCTTCACTGTAACTCTGTTCAACTCCCAATAATCAATGCAAAGCCTCATCGACCCATCCTTCTTCTTCACAAATAAGACTAGCACGCCCCATGGAGAAAAACTCGGGCGAATGAACTCCTTGTCAAGAAGTTCCTGAATCTGCTTCTTGAGTTCTGCCATCTCTGTCGGTGCTAATCGGTACGGTGCCTTTGAGATCGGCGCGGTACCTGGCATAAGCTCAATAGAGAATTCCACCTCTCGCACAGGTGGTAAACCAGTGACGTCATCAGGAAAAACATCTAGAAAGTCTTTGACAATAGGAACATTGGATGCTGACTGTTTGGGCGTCTCAGGAACAGATACAAGAGTAGCTAAAAATGCTCGGTAGCCTCTATGAATGAGCTTCCTAGCCGTGACACAAGATATCATACGCGGTAAATGAAAGTACCTGTCTGGTTCGAATACGAATTGTTCCATCCTAGGTGGTCGAACTAGAACAGATCTCCGCTGGAAGTCAATCAAAACTCTGTTCCTCAAAAGCCAGTCCATACCCAGAATGATATCAAACTCGGGCATTGGTAGCACGATAAGATCCGCATAAACGAGATTACCATGAAGTTTGAGGTCTATATCTCGGATCACATTGGTAGCTGTCATCTCCTCTCCAGAAGGCAATGCTACTGAATACGTTATGTCTAGTCCAATTGTCTTGATCTTGAGAAAATTTGCAAAGGTTTCTGAAATGAATGAATGAGTAGCCCCTGAATCTATCAAGGCTTTCGTAGCTGAACCGGCTATAAAGATTCTCCCTGAAAGATTGGAATATCATGCTAAACCCAATAGTTTTACAAGAACTATGCTTATAGACATGCAAAGTTCAAAGTTCTCCTAACCTAAATTTTCGTAAATAACACTGATCAGAACATGCAATCCTATCATAAATTCTAAGTTCAAAATCTTAACCCACAACATTAAACTTCAAATACAACTTAAAGATTTAAAATACCTATCATGAGCATCGTCTCTGGGTTAGTCTCCGCAGCATGGAGAGCAAAAACTCTGCCTTGGGTAGGCAGATTCTTCTGAGGGCAATTCTTCAATATGTGGTCAGTACTACCACATTTGTAACACTTTCCCGAACCATACATACAAGTCCCAGCATGACGACGTGAACACTTGGCACAGACTGGGTACTACACTGTCCTCGGGACTGCCCGTCCCTGTTGCTGCTGCTGCTGCCCTCTGTTCCTGGGTGGACTGTGGAAAGGTCTCTTATTCTGATGCTGCTGCTGGGGAGGACGGTGTGGTGCCTGAAATGGTCGTTTACCCTGGCGATCGCGCTAAATATCATTCTGGTCTTGCTCTGCCTCTAGAGATCTGGAAACAGCAACATCATAGGTAGTAGGGCCAGCCACCCTAACATCACGGCGCAAGATCGGCCGCAGACCATCCATAAAATGCCACAATTTTGCACCAGCGTCATTTGCAATTAGGGGTACAAAGTGACAACCCCTCTCAAATTTACGGATAAACTCCGTAACAGTAGTGTCTCCCTGTCTCAGGGTCATAAACTCCCTGGTCAACCTGGAACGCACCTCGTCAGTAAAATATTTAGAGTAGAATACCTCTGTGAAGCGCGCCCAGCTCAAAGTAGCCATATCCAAAGCTACTGTTGCTCCTTCCCACCATAGACGAGCGTCTCCTCCAAACAAATAAGTCGCACAACGAACCCTATCTCCATCTTCAAGCCCCATGAACTCGAAAATAACCTCAAGGGATTTAATCCAGCCCTCTGCAACCAAAGGATTTGTCGTCCCTGAGAACTCTTTCGGCTTCATCTTCATGAACCGCTCACGGACAGCTTCAGGCCCCGTTTGTCTGGCTGCCACAGCGTTGTTCCCCGCAAACTGCGCGAAAAACTGAGTCATCCCAGCTAACATCTGGGCGTTCATGTCTGGCGGAGGGGGTGGAGGTCCCTGCCTCTCTTGCCTCTGACCCTCACCGTCCTCATGACGGTGCACACCACCACCACTCGGGCGTCCAACCTGGCGTCTAGGAGGCATACTGTTCCATATATAGCCCATACGTAACTAACATGCATAATTCCATAATTTATATTAAATTTAAATAAATACTGAAATAATTAAAAATCTGAACGTAAAAACATTTCATGAAAACATGCTGTTAAAATAATTCATGCTTTAAATAAAATGCGTAAATGTAAACTTACAGACCGAAGACGTGACTTCATGAGCTTCTTGAGCTCAGTAGTAGTACAACCTTTTACAAGAACATAGGCTCTGATACCAACTGACAAGTCCCGTATTTCGTATTCATATTTTTACGGAATTATTAAAATTTTTCTAAATAAATAAATAACTTGCTTCAAAATAAACATGTAAATAATTTCAACTTTAAAATAACTGCGGAAGGAAATATTGTTTCAAATACAAACTTAAAAATAATTCAACATTTTAAAACTGAGTTTAAACATAATATTAAAACTAAGTTTAAACATAATAAAAATGCATAAACTAAAACATGAGGTCCTCGGGTATACTACTGCTGCCCCAAGATAGCTCACTGATCTACGCCCTCCGTCTCGACCTCATCGGTACCTACAACAATCAAGTCTAGTGAGTCTAAAGACTCAACATGTATATATCGTGAATAACAAGTAAATATACAATAAAATCGCATGCAACGTAAAAATATGATATCGTAAAGCGTATGGTGAAAATCGTATCATGAGTAATTATATCTACGTGCATATCTGAAAATCATACGTAAAAGCTTTGCTCCATAGAGCTCTGTCATATCATATCATAATTTTCTGGTAGAGTTAATGTTCTAAGCAAGTGGCCCATAACATAACGTGAGCGCCTGATCAGACTAAACCACAGTATACTGGGCGGTAGAGATCAATCACAGCCCTTGGACTGGATGTCCGTACCCATACATAATCATAAATCGGTCGTAAGTCACCGGGCGGAGAGGTCCTCGGTTGCGCCTACCGACTTCCAAACCCATAACATAAGGTGGCCACAAGACATATCGCATATATCTCAAAAATAAACATTTTATATTTTTATGCACGTAATATAATTAAAACCTTATTTTTATCGGATGAGTTGGATCGCTTCCAGGCTTGCTGCGACTTAACTATAATATGTGACACATGAAAATAATATTATCTTGATTTAAACTTGACAACCGGATCAAAAACGAGACGATTAGGACCAACAACCTAATTTTTTTTTCAATCATGGCTTCGTACCAAACCGAACCAATCATTAAACCGACGTTTAACCATGATTAAAAATACCCCAAACATATTGAAAAATATGCATAATAACTGTAAAACATGAAAATGGGCGAAAGGAATCCAAAAACATAAAACACTCTTTTGAGAGTCATTTTGGCACCTTTCACCGTAAAATCTCGTACGACCTCTAAACTCGACCAAATCACAAACGGCCAAAAACACGACTTTCCTAAATCATTAAGGTAGTGTCCAGTCCAAGGCCATGGGCTAAAAGCCAACCAAGAACTAAGAAAAACCTCCTGAACCGAAATGAAAGTTGCTGTCAAAATACAGCAGTAGCATTTTGTGTTTTTGTAGTGTAAATCCTGAAATTTATGACTATGGGCTTGAACCACTGACCAAGGACTCTTACCAACATCCTAAGGTATTGATTGAACCATGGCTAAGGGCTAAAAGCCAACCTCAACTCGAACAAACACCTAGGACAACAGAAAGTACCAACCGAGAGCACCTAAATCTATGTATTGTGATGTATTGCATTGTTTTGCTGTCCTGTGTCGTTCCAATGGCCATTTCATCAACCATGGCTCGATCTAGACATGATGAAATGTTGTATGAACCATGGCTATGAGCTAGGAGCCAACCACAATTCATCCAACATCTCCAAAAACAGAAAGTTACTCACACCAAAAATCAGATTTTGGAAACCGAAGAGCTCTTGTCATGTTTCTGTAAAAATCTGAGGGATCTATGAAACAAGCTTTGAAAAGATGATTTGGTCACGTCCTAGACATGATAAGGAAGGGCTCTAACCAATGCTACAGTCCCTAGGACAGCCAAGATTCGAACACCCCTTTAAACAATCCAATGACAGAAACTGTGAACCCAAAATTCTGTGCTCATAAAATGTTGCTGTCATATCTTTGTTTGTGCGTGTATGGATGTAAACCAATGGACCAATAACACCCTAACACACTCTAAAACATTCCTAGAAGCAGCCATGGAAGCCTGGAACCGAGCAACATCCTGAAATCAACAAAACTTAGCAAACCCGTGAAGTTGAAAACAAAGTAAGTTTAGGAAAATCTGTACAGATTTTGCTTGGCAACTTGCTGTCAATTTCGTGTTTTAGCTTGAATCATGGTTATATAATGGTTTAAAAATATCTATAGGACTTGATTGAAGAGCAAAGAAACAACATATACATGCCTGGAATTTGTTTTGAACAAAACAAATCACTACGATGAATACGTGCGGCGGAGTCGGTGTTGGATTTCCTTTCTTATTTCTTTGCTGTTTTCACGATTTCAACAGCTGGTTCTTTCTGATATTTCAAATGTAAGGGTGGGGGAAGGCTAGGTAGGGAAGGTGAATGATATAAGAGGTGTTAAATAAGTCTTGAATTGCATTTAGTTGAGAGTTACAAGTGAGAATTTGAATGGGAATTGAATTGTTTCATCACCTTGCTGTAGCTGCTATTATTCTTTTATTCCAGCTACTAACTCACGAATCTAAGCTGATATTTTATGATATTTTTCAAGGGTGAGAGTGTGGGTTTGCTAGACAATTAAGGTGAGTGTTAAAAGGTGTCATTATACGCATTAAGTTGGGAGTTACAAGTGTAGGCTTTGAATGCAATTTGAAATGATTCTCATTCCTCTTGCTAGCCGATACATTTTCTCCTTCTTGCTGTTTATTAACGTTTATTTGCTAGCAATATGGGCTGAGGAGCTTCAAGGAGAATTATGGTGCATGTATTACCCATAACTATGGAGGTTAAAAGTGAGAAATGATTACACTTTGAAAACCATTTAGTGGTGACTTGAATGGTGTTTATTACATTTTTTTTTGAATTGTCTTGACCGAGAATCATTACTCATTTGCATGGTATATTTTATTTAAACTTTGCATTTTAATTGTTTAAGATTTTAAATACCCATTATACATTTTAGTGAATTTACACCTTAATTTAAAATGAATTCTTGCATGGCATTGCATGGTTTACAATTTAAGTATTTAAATGCTATATTTAATTTCATGAATATATTATACTTAGATTAATTCATCCCCCATTTGTTTACATATTTTAATTTAAGCTTTAATTAAATATTGAACCTAATAGAATTTATTTAATAAATTGACTCCAATTAATTTAATAAATCCTAAAACATTCTTTTTCCTTTAAATTAAATTATCCCTTGACTTAAATTAAATTTAGGAATATCTTCTTGTTATTAATCTTATCTCTAATCTCTAAACTCCGATCCGACCTCGCGTATTTATCCTGAAAAGATATAACTAAACATCTACTTTTTAAAATAATTAAAACACCTCATATATTCATAAAAATTCATTTTTAATTGAAATAATAGAAATTATGCATGACTTATACGTAATCTGATTTTTGGGTTCTACAAAAGTATAACCGTCGCAATATTTAGCGACGGTTATAAGTAAAACTATCGCCGATGTAAATATAGCGACAGTTTTACAAAAACCGTCGCTAATTTTAGAGAGGGTTTTTTTAAACCGTCGCTAATTTTAGCGACAGTTTTGGTTATACCGTCACTGATCTATAATTAGCGACGGTTTATACTTAACCGTCGCTATATTTAGCGACGGTTTTTTATAACCGTCGCTAAATATAGCGACACTTAATGTAAAAGCGTCGCTAATTTTAAATCGGCGACAGTTAGAAAAATAACCGTCGCTATTTGCAACGGTTTAAGTCAAAACTGTCGCAAACTGTCTATAAATATCACCACCCTCGGTCCATTTTCTACCATACCACTTCACAATACTTAAAATTTTTATCCCTTACACAATTTTAGTTTCCATTTTCTCTTTAAAGTTTAATAAATTTTTAAAATAAGAATATAGTATTTTCGACGGTAAATCAACAATATAATTTGCATATTAGATTGTGAGTTTTTTTGTATATTTATTTAAATATTAAAAGTGAAATTTTTTTTTATTTTACTGAATAACTTAGCGACGGAAAGCATACAAAACCGTCGCTAAAATGAGCGACAAAGTTTATAAAACACCGTCGCTAAATGTAGCGATGGTGTATTAAACCGTCGCTGTTTAGCGACGGTTTAAATTACGACTGTTGCTAGGTTTAGCGACGGTTAACTATGATGTCCGTTGCGAATTAATTTGCGACGTTTTTAAAAAACCGTCACAAATTGTAACTACCACAACACTCAAAAACCGTTGTCTTTTAGCGAATGTTTTAACTACAGGACCTTTAACAACGGTTTTATATACCTACGACAACGGTTTTTCACCGTCGTCTTTAGACGTCTACGACAAAGATTTTTCACCGTTGTCTTTGAGCACACCCTTTAACCACAGGGCTTCTAACAATGGTTTTATTTTACCTACGACAACGGTTTTTAACCGTTGTCTTTTGCTTTTTTTTTTGTAGTGAACCTATGCACTTTTAGACTCGGGAGCTACACATTCATTCATATCTGAAACCTTCATCAAAAGACTGAATATTATTCCTCAAGATATGGGTCTGGATTTCAAAGTTTCAATTCCTTCCGGTGATCAAATTCTCACGTCCAAGATTGTCAAGAATCTGGAGCTTCGTTTATTCAAAGGTGTTGTTCGGGCAGATCTTATTGTCCTTCCTATGCCCGAATTTGATATTATACTTGGGATGGATTGGTTATCAGTGAATGGAGCTTCGATTGATTTTCGTCAGCGATCAGTATCTATAAGACCACCTAGTGGTAAATATTTTTTCTTTGAGGCGGCGAGAAACAAGCAAATGCCGCACATTATCTCTTGGCTATGTGCGAGGAAGCTTATTAAGCTTGGATGCCAAGCTTATCTAGCATGTGTCACTACTACGCATGCATCTACCAGTCAGAAGTTAGAAGATGTTGATGTTGTGAGAGATTTCCCTAGCGTCTTTCCCGAGGACGTTTCTGGCATCCCGCCTGATCGTGAAGTGGAATTTTCTATTGATCTTATTCCGAGCACTGTTCCTATATCTAAAGCACCTTATTGTCTAGCACCCGCCGAAATGAAAGAGCTAAAAGATCAAATCCAAGAATTGCTAGACAAGGGTTTCATTCTCCCTAATTACTGTCCATGGGGCGCTCCGGTATTATTTGTGAAAAAGAAAGATGGTAGTATGCGTCTTTGTATCGATTATCGTGAGCTTAATCGGGTTACCATCAAAAATAAGTATCCGCTGCCAAGAATCAAAGATTTATTTGATCAGTTGCAAGGAGCATCGATATTTTCTAAGATTGACCTGCGCTCTGGATACCATCCATTACAAGTAAAAGAGTCTGATGTGCACAAGACAGAATTCCGTACTAGATATGGACACTACGAGTTTATGGTCATGGCATTCGGTCTGACTAATGCACCAGCGATCTTCATGGATCTCATGAATCGCGTATTTCAGCCGTATCTGGATCAGTTAATTATTGTCTTCATTGATGATATATTGATTTATTCGAAGAACAAAGTGGAGCATATTCGTCATTTGAGGACAGCACTGCAAGTACTACAAGACACGAAGCTATATGCAAAATTTAGCAAGTGCGAGTTTTGGCTTGATAGAGTGGAATTCTTAGGCCACATCATTTCTCGTAATGGCGTTGAAGTTGATCCAAGCAAAGTCGAGGCAGTGAAAGAGTGGCCAGTATCGAAGAGTGTCACCGAGATTCGCAGTCTCTTGGGACTTGCCGGCTATTATCGCAAATTCATCAAGGGATTATCATCCATTGCAGTACCATTGACATCCTTGACTAAGAAGAATGCGAAATTTATTTGGGGATCCGAGTGTCAAGACAGTTTTGATAAGTTAAAGGAAGCATTTATTTCAGTACCAGTGTTATCTATGCAGTCGGGGCAAGGGGATTATGTTCTTTATACCGACGCTTCTAAACTTGGATTGGGCGCAGTTCTGATGCAAAATGACCGAGTTATAGCCTATGCGTCGAGACAGTTGAAGATTCACGAGAAAAGACTACCCCACTCATGATCTTGAGCTTGCAGCAGTAGTTTTTGCTTTGAAAATTTGGAGACACTACATTTATGGGGAGAAATGTAAGATATTCACCGATCATAAAAGTTTGAAATACTTCTTCACCCAAAATGAGCTGAATATGAGACAGCGCAGATGGCTTGAGCTAGTAAAAGATTATGATTGTGACATTACCTACCATCCGGAAAAAGCTAATGTAGTGGCAGACGCACTGAGTAGAAAAGCAGCAGTTATCACTCATCTATCACTCCAAAGACCGTTGCAGTCCGAGATACAGCGGTTTGAGCTGACAGTGTATGCTAGGGACGAGGCCCCTAATCTTGCTACATTATCGGTACAGTCGAACTTGAGAGATAGAATTCGTGATGGGCAGTCCACTGATGAACAGTTACAAAAGTGGAGAGCTAGAGATGAAGCCAAGGGTCGGAAATTATATTCAGAGATGGATGGTATAGTTCGTTATCGAGATCGGTTATGGGTTCCTAGTGACGATTCTTTGAGAGGCCTTATTATGAAGGAAGCTCATAACACACCTTATTCCATTCACCTGCGGAGCACGAAAATGTACAAAGATTTGAAGTTGCTATATTGGTGGACAGGCATGAAGAGAGACATTCTGAAGTTTGTATCCGAGTGTTTGACTTGACAACAAGTTAAAGCAGAGCATCAAAGACCAGCAGGGAAATTGAAGCCACTCCCTATTCCCGAGTGGAAATGGGAAAATGTCACCATGGAGTTTGTTGTGGGATTGCCAAAAAGAGTTAAGGGATTCAATGCTATATGGGTGATAGTCGATCGTCTTACTAAATCTGCGCATTTTCTACCTATCAAGACGACTTTCACCATGATTCAGTACGCCGAGTTGTATAATCGAGAGATAGTTCGTCTGCATGGGATTCCTGTATCCATTGTTTCTGACAGAGATCCGAGGTTCACGTTATCTTTCTGGAAAAGTCTACGTGCAGCGATGGGGACCAAGTTATTATTCAGTACAGTATTTCATCCTCAAACCGATGGACAGTCAAGAAGAGTTATACAGATTTTGGAAGATCTACTTCGAACATGTGTTATTGCTTTCCAAGGCAGTTGGGAACCAAAATTACCTCTAGTGGAGTTAACCTACAATAATAGCTATCAATCATCAATCGGGATGGCTCCTTTTGAGGCACTTTATGGAAGAAAATGTAGATCTCCTATACATTGGGACGAAGTTGGGGAAAGAAGAGAAATTGGTCCGGACGTGATTGAAGAGACTACCGAGCTAATAGTCAAAATCCGCGATAGAATGAAGACGGTGCAAAGCCGACAAAAGAGTTATGCAGACAAACGACGAAAGGACTTTGAGTTTGCAGTGGGCGACCATGTATTTGTGAAAATAGCACCTATGAAGGGTGTTATGCGCTTTGGCAAGAAAGGCAAGCTTAGTCCAAGATTTATTGGTCCATTTGAGATTTTGGAGAGGATTGGTACACTAGCTTATAGAGTGGCATTGTCACCAGCGCTTGCAGGAGTTCACAATGTGTTCCACATTTCAATGTTGCGGAAGTACATGTCGAATCTGTTACATGTGCTTAATTATGAACCTCTTCAATTAACTCCAAATATGACATATGAAGAAAGACCTATTCAGATCTAAGCAAGGCAAGAAAGAAGATTGCGAAACAAAGTCATTCCAATGGTCAAGGTCAAGTGGCTAAATCACTCGGAAGAGGAAGCTACTTGGGAAACCGAGAGGGACTTGAAGGGTCGCTATCCAGAACTATTCGGTAAGTTTTAATTTCGAGGACGAAATTTTATTTAAGGGGGGGAGGAATTGTAAGGTCCAAAAATTAAGACGACGTAATCCAACTGCATGCGAATCTAGGAAATAGGAAAAATGAGTAATTAATTATTTTAATTGCTTAATTAATTATGTGTCATGCATGCTTATATGCTAATTATGATTTTATTATCATCATGCATAAAAATTTAATTTTTAAGGATTATTCAAGTGACGATCGAGGAACGGGGACCGAATGCTGAAAAACGTAAAATGTTTTTATTAAATAATTGTTTTTAATTCTTTAAAATATGAGTGTTGCTTTTTAGTATTTTTGAAAATATGGGGTTTTGAGGTGATTTTATACGCCGGGACGTAAATTTTATCGGTATTGGTTTTCAAATAAAATACGAGCTTTTTAGCAATCCGGCTAATAAATTCACAAATTTATTTTTACCAAAACCTTGTTAATATTTATTTAAAACCTAATTAGACTAATGGGCTTAATTTAATTGGCTTAATAGGCCAAAGCCTAGTTAGTAGTTAATTAGTGTATAAAATATATTAAACCCTACCCTACTCACCACAAACAATAGGCCACCCTATTTCAAAATCTGAAAATTCTCTCCTCACCACCCTATACACACACGGCACACATACATAGCTTCCAAGAGGGTTTTTTCAAAGTTTCAAGTAGAAAGCTAGCCAAGGTGTCCCTCCGTTCTTCGTCGTCAACGGTTATTCGAGCGTATATAACGCAAAGGCACGCCATACATCTCTTTTTCTCATCCATCATATCATATTAATGTTTTAATTATTGGATGCATGAAGAACATGATTTATTTTTCAGTATTTTCGAAATATTGCATGCACACATGAGGAAACATGATTTTTGAATCCAAAAACTTGTATATTAATTGGTTAAGGGGCTGCCATGACCTAAGGTAAGATCAAGAGAGGTTTTTAAATGTTTTAAAGTCACACATACACGCCTAAACCACCACAAAGTCGAAGGAAATAAGCCATGCGAAAACTGTAAGTTGCTGTCAAGGGTTTGGGGTGATCGGGTTCAATGGATAAGGGGTTGGCTTGGTCTTGGCTTGGGTCAGGGCTCGGCTAGGGTCAGTCATGGGTCAGGAGGAGAGTCCTAGCCAAGCTAGGACTTGAGTTATGGGATGGGAAAAGTCTACCGAGAATCTTGGAAGATTGTGGGCAGGGGTGCGCAGCTTGCTGGGAGGGAAGGGCTCGGTCCATGGCTCAGGGGATGGGCTAGGGCAAGTCCTTAGGGTCCTAGGTAGGTGTACTTGATGGGGATTCAGGGTCTGGAGCGCAGGCTAGGGCCACAAGCACCGAAACTTAGAGTCCATGCACAGCTGGACTCTCGGCCAGCTTATGGGTAAGGGAAGGGGGCTCACGTTTTGGGTTTTGTCATGAGTTCTTAGTGGTTTAAGGTCCAATAGGGTACTTTAGGATGTTAGTCAAGTTTTGGATCAACATGGTTCGGGGGCAACTCGTGAAAATCGAAAGTTGGCTCAGGGTCGTAGTTTAGGTGTCAAAATCGGGTTTTTAACTAACAAAAAAATTGGGAAAATGCTCACGGGGTCGAGTCGTGGTCCATAAGACTAAAATAATATAAAAAGACTAAATTTAGAATTTAGGAATTTTATATTAAAGTTTGGGATTTTTTCGGGATTAAAACACCGTCAAAACAATTAATTAATGATAAATAAAAAAGTCTAATATTTAAGCTAAATAAAATTATGAGAAATTTAATTTAGGCTTAAATAATTATTTGGGACATGTTAGAGTCAATGAATTCAATAAAAAGTCAAATTCGAGGAATTTTACGTCTATGGGTAAAACGGTCTTTTTACACTTATAAATTAGTAAACGTCATGGCAGTGCCCTAAATGCTATTTTTATGGTATTATGACTATTTTTAATTGTTTATGAAATGTTCATGATTAAGTTAGGATTTTTTTTAAATGTCCAATGTATTTTTATGATTTAAAGTTGACATTTAAAAGACATGTTGCATGCTTGGTTTCACAAATGAAAATGTTATGTTATGTATGATTTTATAAAGTGATGAAAATGTAAAACGTTGAAGTAAGTGAATTAATTGTGACTAATTCGTTAATGATGGCGATGTCGTGAGGGTGATGGTCCCAGTGGGAGCCCGACGATCGTGTTTCCATTATTGCGAATATGAGGTTATGAGGATATGAGGTTTGAGGTAAGGATGGGAATATCGTGAGGGGAGAAAGCCCTAGAGGGAGCCCATTTATGAGAGAAGGCCCCAGAGGGAGACCCGACGATCGTATTTCTATTAGATCATGATAGGCCAGGTCCCAGTTGACCGGTGAGAGTGTCGCTGGTATCCCCCGCCGCCCAGTACTATGGTTTCATGTAGATGGATCCATCGACTTTTGAGGTTTGAGAAAAGTCACAATTAACGATCTGAATTCAACAAAGGAAAAGGAAAAGGAAAAGGAAAATGTTAATGATCATGTGAAAGGTTTTATGTCATGTTGAGGAAAAAGGAAAGTTAAAGTTCATGTTGTATGTCATGAAATGTTATTTTTACGTAAAAGTATTTTCACTCTTGCATGTGGTTTTATACGTATTATTTGTTATAAAGATTATGGTGTGTTGAGTTTTTAGACTCACTAGGTGTGATGGATGCAGGTGAGGTTGAGGGAGATCTTGATGGGTGATTGGACTGGACTGAAGGCGCACACAACCCAAGGACCAGCGCTTCTATTTTTCCGCACTTATGTTTTTTATTTATGATTTACGTTAAAGATTTTAAGACTATTTACTTATGTTTTTGAGAGATTTTTGAGAGGTCTAGTATGGGCTACACTTTTCAAACTTATTGCTTTTTAGGCTTGGTAAAACAATTGACGATTGCATATTTATGACTATTTCACTTGATTTTAAAAATGCTAGTTGGATGATGTGTTATTTTTAAAGGGGAAAATATTTTACAAAAATATTTTTATGTTGGTAAAGGTATATGACCGAAATTTGAGTGTTTTAAAAAAAAAAAATATTTTAGTACTTTTAAAGCAATAAAAAGGGAGGACGTTTCACTAAAAATAAAGAATTAATTGTTTCTGAAAATTTCAAGAAAAGTATTAAAAACTGGAAATTACCTATATCTTCTAATATGAATATTTAAAGATCTAATGGATTTAATTTCAAATCTGATTATATCATCAAAATTATTGAAGAAGCGATTCCCTCTAAAAGGAGGATACGACTCATTTAGTTTATTTTCGCAAAGACTTGTTGATATTCACAAGCAATCTTACAAATTTATGCATCTGGGTATGATTCAAGTAGGTTTAAAACCTTTTACACGATTAGGTTTAAACTCTTCTGCCTTGATTATTGCACGGGATCAAAGGCATAACAAATTTGAAGATTCGTTATTAGGAATAATAGAGTTCTCATTATGTGAAGGTCCAATACATTTTAGTTGTTTTCTCAATTTTCCGATATCTCTTTCTGATCCAAATATCATGAAAGCCCTCACTTTAAATATAAAAACTGAAGGTTTCGATATGATAGATGGTACAGAAAATGTTGTTCTATTATATAGAATTTGTTATAAAGTTATGAATTCTACAATTTCTAATTTTAGAATTAATACTAATCAAATTAGTTTAAAAAGAGGTGAAACTACACTCTTTATAATCGATATTAATAAAAGTAATATTATGATTCCCAAAACAATAAACTGGAATCAAGTTACTTTGCCAGAAATCTGGAAAATGGAGAATATTGCTCCTACTATTAAAGACGAGTTTAGAAAACTAGAAAGTATAGTTCAATATGTAGATGGTGATGTTGAAATAAAATTCTCATCCCAAAGACTTTACGTATTAAACTTCCTGAAGAAAGTATAAATTCTACTTCTTCTATATCTGATTTTGAAAAAATTAGCATATCTGGTCTTCAAAAGACTAATGATAATATATCTCAACCAGAATACAAGGTTGAAATACCTGAATCTAGTACTTCTCGATTTCAAATAAGTTATTCTGTTAATAATAGAAAATCTAACTCTCCCACTTTTTCAGATATGGGTTATAATGTTACGGTTATTAATCATAATAATCCTATTCAAAAAATCTTAGAAAAAGTTAAAATTTTAGAAAAGAAAAAATGGTTTTTAAGTTGTTTAAACCCAAAGCAACAAGCTTTATATTCTTTAAGATCTAAGGAATGGGTTGAAGAAACTAAATTAAATTTAAATTTTTTTAAATGGCTAGAAACTTTATATTTTCCAGCAAGAAATAAAAAATTTCCAAATTTTAGAGATGAGTCTTTTATAAATACTCTTGAATCAACATATAAATTATATGTTCATGAAACTGGAGAAGAATCTTTTTAAATTCATCATCCATTCACTACTTTACAAATTAAGAAGGGTAATAAAGAAATATATGCTGCTCCTATAAAATCTGAATTAGGAAATGGAGATTTTGATCGCATAACTCAACAAAATAATTATACTAATCTTACTTTACATTCTTTAAGGAATCAAACTACTAGAATAAAATAAATTTTATCAAAATCTAAAAACGAAACTTCTAGTGGTGAAAGTTCAAGAACTTTAATGATAAAACCTCCTCCTAATCTTAAACAAGAAAATTTTCTTTTAAGTTCTAAAAAAATGAAGATTTTACGGAAGGTCAAATAGACAAATTGCAAAAGATTAATATAAAAAGAAAAGGGGTCTATTTCGGTTATTTCTAAAGCCGAAAAACTTGAAAAATTTTCAAGCTCTTCAGAAGATGAAATGCAAATTAATAAAATGCATAAGGTATCAATTGTAAAACCTTTTTATAAAAACGCAACACCAATTGATCTTCAAATTGAAGAAAATAAAGATTATGTCTAGTTTAATGGTGAAGCCATTACTGAATGGAATATAGATCGTAAATCTGAATATCAGATAAAAACTGTGATCAAACAAATGTTAATATACTCATCTGCAGCCAAAATAAAAGGTAATAATGATAGGCAAATTGATCAAGCTATTATTACTAGTTTTAATGGCCAACTTCAAGGTTGGTGGGATTTTTATCTTTCAAAAGAGGCAAAGAATAAAATTCTTATCTCTTCAATATTTGATCTTAATGGAAGGGAAGAGTCAGATGCGGTAAATACACTTATTTATATTATTTTATCTAATTTTATGGGAGCTAATGAGCTTCAATTAGATAGATCTCAAGAACAATTAATGAATTTGAGATGTCCTACACTATCTGAATTCAGTTGGTATAAAGATGTTTTATGACCAAAAGTTTAACCAGAAATGATTGCAATGCAAATTTCTGGAAAGAAAAATTTATTTCGGGACTTCCAGTTCTTTTTGCAGAAAGAGTCAAGAATAGATTAAAATCTAAGTCTCCAACAAATTCTATAGATTGGAGTTTACTTACTTATGGTGATTTATCTGCTGAAATAACTGCAGAAAGAATTACTCTTTGTAATGACATCAAGTTAAAAAGACAACTTGATATGCAAAAAGAAGAAAAGAGAAATATTGTTGGTGATTTTTGTGAGCAAATAGGCTTCCAACCAATCCAATATCCTAAAAGAGATAAGAAAAGAAAAAAGATTTCCTTTTAAAAAGAAGAAACATTATCTAAAAAATAAGGAGAAATCTAAAAAATATTCTAAGAAAAGGTTAAAAAACCTATGAAAAATGATTCTACTAAAGTTCCAGTATGCTGGAAATGTGGAAAAATTGGACATAAAGCTAATAAATGTTATGTCAAGAAAAAGATTAATAATCTTAACATAAACAATGATTTAAAAGAATCATTGATAAATATTCTTCTTAATAAAGAAGAAGATTTAAAACAAAAAAATTTTATATTAACATTATTGATGAAGAAATATCTGAATATTTTCATAGTAGTTCAGATAATGATTCTGAAATATCAGAAAATAAAATTTGTGATCCAGATTGTGATTGCGATACATGTCTCATAAATTTTATGGGATTTGAAATAAATGTAATATCAAATGAAGAAACTTTCATTTTAGATCTTATAGATCAAATAAAAGACCCTATAGAAAAAATAAAAGCTATAGAATATTATTTGAATATGGCAAATCATAAGCCTACTAAACTTGTACAAAATACTGTACAAGAACATAAATTATATTCTTATAACAAAATATTAGAAAAAGCTAAACAAAAAGAAAGAGAACCTACTATCTCTGAATTAAAAGGAGAAATAGATCAGATAAAATCTGAGATAAAATATTTAAAAGAAAGAGTAAATACTCTTAGTATTAATAATGATCATATTTGGGAAAAAGATTCTACTTCTAATGAAGAAGAAGAGAATATTTTATCCAAATATGATAATGAAATAAACCAAATGGTATGGGTCGATAAAATTGATCAAATTATTTCTCAAAAATGGTACTCAAAAGTAACACTTATTATCAATAAAAAATTTAAAATTACTATTGAAGCATTATTAGATACAGGAGCTGATGTAAATTGCATCAGTGAAGGAATTGTTCCTTCTAAATATTATAAAAAGACTACTCAATTTATAACAGCTGCTAATAAGCAACCTCTTATAGTTACTTACAAGTTATCTGATGTGGCAATATGTAATTCTGTAGTTTGTCTTAATACTACTTTTATTCTTATTAAGAATATCTCTACTCCTGTTATATTAGGAACACCATTTTTTCAAATGTTGTTTCCTATTAATAAAATTAATGAAAAGGGGTTATATACCAACATTAAAGGAAATGATTTATTTTTTTCATTTACAACTATACTAGTTTCAAAATCCATTAATATTTTACAAAATATAGTAAATAATAAAGAAAATTTTGTTACTTCATTAAAAGAGAAATTTTTTAAAAAAATATTAAAAAAAAATAAATTCTGAAAAAAATTGAAAAAAAAATAAAAATTATTTCAGAAACTATATCTAAAGAGATATGTGCTGATATTCCTAATACCTTTTGGAATAGGGAAAAACATCAAATAAATTTACCATATACAGATGGTTTCAATGAGGATAAAATCCCTACAAAAGCTAGACTCATTGGGACCTAGACTTTTAAATTATTGCAAAGAAGAAATTGATAGTCTTCTTAAATAGATTCAATTAGACCAAGTAATAGCCCTTAGAGTTGACCAGCTTTCTATGTGGAAAATGCAGCTGAAATAGAAAGAGGAGCTCCTAGACTTGTTATTAATTATAAACCGCTTAATAAAGCATTAAAATGGATAAAGCATCCATTACCAAATAAAAGATATCTATTAAATAGATTATTTAAAGGAAAAATATTTTCTTCATTCGATTTAAAATCAGGATTTTATCAAATTATTCTAAAAGAAGAAGATAAATATAAAACTGCTTGTACTGTACTATTTGGACATTACGAATGGAATGTAATGCCATTTGGAATAAAAATGCGCCGATGGAATTTCAAAATATAATGAATAAAATTTATAATTCATATATAGATGATATCATAGTTTATATTGATGATGTCTTTATTTATTCTGATAATATTGATCAACATTTAAAACATCTTAGTATATTTATTCAAGCTACTAAAAGAGCTGGTTTAGCAGTAAATCAAAAAAAGGTAAAACTTTTTCAAACTAAGATAAAATTCTTAGGACGTTATATTGAAAATGGAATAATGATTCTTCTTCAAAGAGCAATTGTTTTTGCTGATAAATTTCCTGATAAAATCACTGATATAAATCAATTACAAAGATATCTTGGAAGTCTTAATTATATAGGAGATTTTTATAAAGATCTCGCTCAAGACTGTAAATTATTGTTTCGAAGATTGAAGAAAAATCCTCAACCATGGACTAATAGTCATACTTTAGCAATACAAAAAATAAAAAAAAAAGAGTTAAAGAACTCCCTTGTTTATCTATTGCTAATCCTGAAACATTCAAAATAGTTGAAATAGACGCCTCTGATATTGGATACGGAGGAATACTTAAACAAAAAATAGATAATACATCTAAAGAAATTCTTGTCCGATACACTTCTGGAACTTGGAATAATACACAGAAGAATTATTCTACAATAAAGAAAGAAATCCTTTCAATTGTTAAATGTATTACAAAATTCGAGAGTGATCTTTTAAGTAAGAAAATTTTTATTAAGAGTTGATTGCAAATCTGCTAAAGATATTCTTTTAAAAGATGTTAAAGTAATAGCATCTAAACAAATATTTGCTAGATGGCAAGCCATATTAGCTTGTTTTGATTTCGATATTGAACATATCTCTGGAAAATCTGATTCTTTACCAGATTTTCTAACTAGAGAATTTCTACAAAGATCAACCTCGGAAGACAGTCCTAAAGAGGCCAGCAACAGGGAAAAAGCCAATGAATAAACCACCCTTTAAAAGAGGTGCACCAATTTCTCAGCCTAATATGGCCACTGAAGAAGAAAAATTTGATCCAATTAAAGAATTTGTTGAGGATCTAACTGCTTATAATATACATTATTATAATAATGCAGTATTTGCCTTAAAAGGATCAAAAGACGAATTAAAATATCCCTATCTATATTCAGGATATCTAAATTGTTGTCCTGTAGATAAAGATCTAAAGGGTCTATCTCCAATTCATATAGCTCAAAGCTATTTAATTAAAGATCTACAACCCATATTGGGAAGAAAAACAAGATAATATTTTGAAACAATTTTAGTCAAAACTGGATCAGTTGAAATCCAACATATGGATCGCAATCGCGATTACCCCTTTTCTAAAATGATAATAAAGAAAATTATCCCAGTTGCTAATTGGGGTTTGCCCCTTGGTCAAGCAAGACAATTGAACACTTTTCAGGCAATGTCGAATATGTTCAATTATCATGATTATATCATGGCATGGGATACAATTCTTTTATACGAGAATTCTCAAAGAAAACATTCTTGGTGGATAAAATTTCAATTAGATGATATTCATCAGTTCATACCTACTTGGTTTAAAACCTTCATTTTCTCATGGGGGGTAATGCCCTCTATTCTTCCTAGAAATGTTAAAAACATATGGATTAAGTTACAACAAGCAAATACACAATTTGACGGGTTAACAGCCATGATTCAATTTGCCATTAATTATAATGTTCCCTGGATTATACGATGGGAATATGGACTACAAGAAATGGCTAAGGAAAAGTTTGAAATCAAATTTTCCCCTACCATCTTAATCAGAAAAATTTTATTCAAATGGTGGGGAAAAGAGGACTTTTTTGCCGCAGAAAAAGTCTATGTGGTTGTACTGTTTAATAGTTTGTATTATTTAAGGAGTGGATGCCTTTTGTGATCCACAAACCGAAAAGACTACTTTCTTTTTCTTAATACAAAGTCTGATATTCCGAAGAATTCTCTTAAGCTTTCCCTTCTCATATATCTGCAAGATCATGTAAGTATATGTCTTATGATTATATTTATGATCCACCTTTCGATTATATCATGTCATCTGCTAATTATCTTTTAAAGTTGAAAAAAAAAATTAAATTAATAAAATCTCAAATTGAGGTTCTTGAAAATCAATTGAAAGATCCAGAAATTTATCATGTTTATAAACAGTGGTTTACTTATCCTAGTTTGGAAAGATCCAAACTTACCTTAAAGGCTTACGAAAAATAGAGCTCACAGCTTGCTGCTTAAAGCTGAAGATTTGAAGAATAATCTTTAATTATAACTTTTATTTAGGTTGTTTGTTGTAATAAAGCCTTAAAGGCATTTGTATTGTAATTGGTATCAGTGCCAATCTTGAAGAAATACTTCAATAATAAAGTTTTATTCTTGTAATATATCATATTCTTTTATCTTATTAAAGAAGATAGTAGCTCTACCGAGGAGAAATCCTTAAGTCGGGTTCCGTAAAAGCCTGTAAAGCCAAAGGGTAAGGTAGGGGTAAATCCTTGACAGTATCTACTTAATTCTTGAATGGATAAAATAATACGATCTTTCACAAAGAATAAATCTTCAAATAGTAATACTAAAAATAAAGAACTAATTATTTCTGAAAATTTCGAGAAAAGTATTTAAACTGGAAATTACCTGTATCTTCTAATATGAAGATTTATAGATCTAATGGATTTAATTTCAAATCTGATTATATCATCAAAACTATTGAAGAAGTGATTCCTTTAAAAGGAGGATACGACTCATTTAGTTTATTTTCGCAAAGACTTGTTGATATTCACAAGCAATCTTACAAATTTATGCATCTGGGTATGATTCAAGTAGGTTTAAAACCTCTTACACGATTAGGTTTAAATACTTCTGCCTTGATAATTGTACGGGATCAAAGGCATAACAAATTTGAAGATTCTTTATTAGGAATAATAGAGTCCTCATTATGTGAAGGTCCAATACATTTTAGTTGTTTTTTCAATTTTCTGATATCTCTTTCTGATCCAAATATCATGAAAGCCCTCACTTTAAATATAAAAACTGAAGGTTTCGATATGATAGATGGTACAGAAAATGTTGTTCTATTATATAGAATTTGTTATAAAGTTATGAATTCTACAATTTCTAATTTTAGAATTAATACTAATCAAATTAGTTCAAAAAGAGGTGAAACTACACTATTAATAACCGATATTAATAAAAGTAATATTATGATTCCCAAAACAATAAACTGGAATCAAGTTACTTTGCCAGAAATCTGGAAAATGGAGAATATTGCTCCTACTATTAAAGAAGAGTCTAGAAAACTAGAAAGTATAGTTCAATATGTAAATGGTGATGTTGAAATAAAATTCTCATCACAAAGACATTTACGTATTAAACTTCCTGCAGAAAGTAGAAATTCTACTTCTTCTATATCTGATTTTGAAAAAATTAGCATATCTGGTCTTCAGAAGACTAATGATAATATATCTCAACCAGAATACAAGGTTGAAATACCTGAATCTAGTAATTCTCGATTTCAAAGAAGTTATTCTGTTAATAATAGAAAATCTAACTCTCCTACTTTTTCAGATATGAGTTATAATGTTATGGTTATTAATCATAATAATCCTATTCAAAAAAGGTTAGAAAAAGTTAAAAATTTAGAAAAGAAAAAATGGTTTTTAAGTGGTTTAAACCCAAAGAAACAAGCTTTATATTCTTTAAGATATAAATAATGGGTTGAAGAAACTAAATTAAATTTAGATTTTTTCAAATGGCTAGAAACTTTATGTTTTCCAACAAGAAATAAAAAATTTCAAAATTTTAGAGATGAGTCTTTTATAAATACTCTTGAATCAACATATAAATTATATGTGCATGAAACTGGAGAAGAATCTTTTAAAATTCATCCTCCATTCACTATTTTATAAATTAAGAACCGTAATAAAGAAATATATGCTGCTCCTATTAAATCTGAATTAGGAAATGGTAATTTTGATCACATAATTCAACAAAATAATTATACTAATCTTACTTTACATTCTTTAAGGAATCAAACTACTAGAATAGAATAAATTTTATCAAAATCTAAAAACGAAACTGCTAGTGGTGAAAGTTCAAGAACTTTAATGATAAAACCTCCTCATAATCTTAAACAAGAAAAATTTCTTTTAAGTTCTAAAAGAGATGAAGATTTTATGGAAGGTCTAATAGACAGATTGCAAAAGATTAATATAAAAAGAAAAGGGGTCTATTTCGGTTATTTCTAAAGCCGAAAAACTTGAAAAATTTTCAAGCTCTTCAGAAGATGAAATGCAAATTAATAAAATGCATAAGGTATCAATCGTAAAACCTTTTTATAAAAAGGCAACACCAATTGATCTTCAAATAGAAGAAAAGAAAGATTATGTTCAGTTTAATGGTGAAGTCATTACTGAATTGAATATAGATGGTAAATCTGAATATCAGATAAAAATTGTGATCAAACAAATGTTAATATACTCCTCTGCCGCCAAAATAAAAAGTAATAATTATAGGCAAATTGCTCAAGCTATTATTACTAGGTTTACTAGCCAACTTCAAAGTTGTTGGGATTTTTATCTTTCAAAAGAGGCAAAGAATAAAATTCTTATCTCTTCAATATTTGATCTTAATGGAAGGGAAGAGTCAGATGCGGTAAATACAGTTATTTATACTATTTTATCTAATTTTATTGGAGCTAATGAGCTTCAATTAGATAGATCTCAAGAACAATTAATGAATTTGAGATCTCCTACACTATCTGAATTCAGATGGTATTAAGATGTTTTATGACCAAAAGTTTAACCAGAAATGATTGCAATGCAAATTTCTGGAAAGAAAAATTTATTTCAGGACTTCCAGTTCTTTTTACAGAAACAGTCAAGAATAGATTATTAAAATCTAAGTCTCCAACAAATTCTATAGATTGGAGTTTACTTACTTATAGTGATTTATCTGCTGAAATAACTGCAGAAGAAATTACTCTTTGTAATGACATCAAATTAAAAAGACAACTTGATATGCAAAAAGAAGAAAACAAAAATATTTTTGGTGATTTTTGTGAGCAAATAGGCTTTCAACCAATCCAATATCCTAAAAGAGATAAGAAAAGAAAAAGATTTCCTTTTAAAAAGAAGAAACATTATCTAAAAGATAAGGAGAAATCTCAAAAATATTCTAAGAAAAGGTTTAAAAAAACCTATGAAAAATGATTCTACTAAAGTTCCAGTATGCTGGAAATATGGAAAAATTGGACATAAAGCTAATAAGTGTTATGTCAAGAAAAAGATTAATAATCTTAACATAAACAATGATTTAAAAGAATCATTGATAAATATTCTTCTTAATAAAGAAGAAGATTCAAAACAAAAAAATTTTTATATTAACATTATTGATGAAGAAATATCTGAATATTTTCATAGTAGTTCAGATAATGATTCTGAAATATCAGAAAATAAAATTTGTGATCCAGATTGTGATTGCGATAATTGTCTCATAAATTTTATGGGATTAGAAATAAATGTAATATCAAATGAAGAAACTTTTATTTTAGATCTTATAGATCAAATAAAAGACCCTACAGAAAAAATAAAAGCTATAGAACATTATTTGAATATGGCAAATCATAAGCCTACTAAACTTGTACAAAGTAATGTACAAGAACATGAATTATATTCTTATAACAAAATATTAGAAAAAGCTAAACAAAAAGAAAGAGAACCTACTATCTCTGAATTAAAAAGAAAAAATAGATCAGATAAAATCTGAGATAAAATATTTAAAAGAAAGAGTATATACTCTTAGTATTAATAATGATCATATTTGGGAAAAAGATTCTACTTCTAATGAAGAAGAAGAAGAAAATATTTTATCCAAATATGATAATAAAATAAACCAAATGGTATGGGTCAATAAAATTGATCAATTATTTCTCAAAAATGGTACTCAAAAGTAACACTTATTATCAATAAAAAAAATTTAAAATTACTATTGAAGCATTATTAGATACAGGAGCTGATGTAAATTGCATCAGTGAAAGAATTGTTCCTTCTAAATATTATAAAAAGACTACTCAATTTATAACAGCTGTTAATAAGCAACCTCTTATAGTTAATTACAAATTGTCTGATGTGGGAATATGTAATTTTGGAGTTTGTCTTAATACTACTTTTGTTCTTATTAAGAATATCTCTACTCCTGTTATATTAGGAACACCATTTTTTCAAATGTTGTTTCATATTAATAAAATTAATGAAAAGGGGTTATATACCAACATTAAAGGAAATAATTTATTTTTTCCATTTACAACTATACCAGTTTCAAAATACATTAATATTTTACAAAAAATAGTAAATAATAAAGAAAATTTTGTTACTTCATTAAAAGAGGAAATTCTTTTTAAAAATATTAAATAAAAAATAAATTCTGAAAAAATTCAAGAAAAATAAAAATTATTTCGGAAACTATATCTAAAGAGATATGTGCTGATGTTCCTAATGCCTTTTGGAATAGGAAAAAACATCAAGTAAGTTTACCATATACAGAAGATTTCAATGAGGATAAAATTCCTACAAAATCTAGACACATTGCTATGGGACCTAGACTTTTAAATTATTGCAAAGAAGAAATTGATAGTCTTCTTAAAAAAGATTTAATTAGACCAAGTAATAGCCTTTGGAGTTGTCCAGCTTTCTATGTGGAAAATGCAGCTGAAATAGAAAGAGGAGCTCCTAGACTTGTTATTAATTATAAACCGCTTAATAAAGCATTAAAATGGATAAATCATCCATTACCAAATAAAAGAGATCTATTCAATAGATTATTTAAAGGAAAAATATTTTCTTCATTCGATTTAAAATCAAGATTTTTTCATATTCTTCTAAAAGAATAAGATAAATATAAAACTGTTTTTACTGTACCATTTGGACATTACGAATGGAATGTAATGCCATTTGGAATAAAAATGCGCCGATGGAATTTCAAAATATAATGAATAAAATTTATAATTCATATATAGATGATATCATAGTTTATATTGATGATGTCTTTATTTATTCTGATAATATTGATCAACATTTAAAACATCTTAGTATATTTATTCAAGCTACTAAAAGAGCTGGTTTAGCAGTAAATCAAAAAAAGGTAAAACTTTTTCAAACTAAGATAAAATTCTTAGGACGTTATATTGAAAATGGAATAATGATTCTTCTTGAAAGAGCAATTGTTTTTGCTGATAAATTTCCTGATCAAATCACTGATATAAATCAATTACAAAGATATCTTGGAAGTCTTAATTATATAGGAGATTTTTATAAAGATCTCGCTCAAGACTGTAAATTATTGTTTCGAAGATTGAAGAAAAATCCTCAACCATGGACTAATAGTCATACTTTAGCAATACAAAAAATAAAAAAAAAAGAGTTAAAGAACTCCCTTGTTTATCTATTGCTAATCCTGAAACATTCAAAATAGTTGAAATAGACGCCTCTGATATTGGATACGGAGGAATACTTAAACAAAAAATAGATAATACATCTAAAGAAATTCTTGTCCGATACACTTCTGGAACTTGGAATAATACACAGAAGAATTATTCTACAATAAAGAAAGAAATCCTTTCAATTGTTAAATGTATTACAAAATTCGAGAGTGATCTTTTAAGTAAGAAAATTTTTATTAAGAGTTGATTGCAAATCTGCTAAAGATATTCTTTTAAAAGATGTTAAAGTAATAGCATCTAAACAAATATTTGCTAGATGGCAAGCCATATTAGCTTGTTTTGATTTCGATATTGAACATATCTCTGGAAAATCTGATTCTTTACCAGATTTTCTAACTAGAGAATTTCTACAAAGATCAACCTCGGAAGACAGTCCTAAAGAGGCCAGCAACAGGGAAAAAGCCAATGAATAAACCACCCTTTAAAAGAGGTGCACCAATTTCTCAGCCTAATATGGCCACTGAAGAAGAAAAATTTGATCCAATTAAAGAATTTGTTGAGGATCTAACTGCTTATAATATACATTATTATAATAATGCAGTATTTGCCTTAAAAGGATCAAAAGACGAATTAAAATATCCCTATCTATATTCAGGATATCTAAATTGTTGTCCTGTAGATAAAGATCTAAAGGGTCTATCTCCAATTCATATAGCTCAAAGCTATTTAATTAAAGATCTACAACCCATATTGGGGAGAAAAACAAGAGAATATTTTGAAACAATTTTAGTCGAAACTGGCTTAGTTGAAATCCAACATATGGATCGCAATCGCGATTACGCCTTTTCTAAATTGATAATAAAGAAAATTATCCCAGCTGCTAATTGGGGTTTGCCCCTTGGTCAAGCAAGACAATTGAACACTTTTCAGGCAATGTCGAATATGTTCAATTATCATGATTATATCAATGCATGGGATACAATTCTTTTATACGAGAATTATCAAAGAAAACATTCTTGGTAGATAAAATTCCAATTAGATTATATTCATCAGTTCATACCTACTTGGTTTAAAATCTTGTTTTTCTCATGGGGGGTAATGCCCTCTATTCTTCCTTGAAATGTTAAAAACATATGGATTAAGTTCCAACAAGCAAATACACAATTTGACGGGTTAACAGCCATGATTCAATTTGCTATTAATTATAATGTTCCCTGGATTATACGATGGGAATATGGACTACAAGAAATGGCTAAGGAAAAGTTTGAAATCAAATTTTCCCCTACCATCTTAATCAGAAAAATTTTAATCAAATGGTGGGGAAAAGATGACTTTTTTGCCGCAGGAGAAGTTTATGATCGACAGGGGGTAATAGCTCTTGGACCAGCCCGGGAGACTATGAAAACTTTAAATCATGACACCCCAATTCAGACCACGTTACTTAAAGAGCTTTTCCAACATTTGGATAAAGATGCCATTACTTCTATGTTTTCTGAAGTATTTGATGAAAAATCAAATTTATCAACTCAAGCATCGTCCTCAAAAGGAAAAGAGAAAACTGAAGATGATACACCTGTGACTGATCAAGATTATCAAGATCAAGATGCACAGGACCCTTATGATGGGGATGACGATATCTTCGCATTATTGAGAGCCTAACCAGTAAGAAATGAGCTGGATGGCACGACTAAAAGTCCATTGTAAAAAGTTTGCATTATTGGTGTGTATTATTGGTGTGTATTATTGAGTCTGTATATTTTATTGTGTACGTATCAAACTCTATGTGGTCATACTGTTTAATTGTTTGTATTATTTAAGCAGTGGACGCCCTTTGTGATCCACACACCGAAAAGACTACTTTCTTTTTATTAATACAAAGTCTGATATTCCGAAGAATTCTCTGAAGCTTTCCCTTCTCATATATCTGCAAGATCATGTAAGTATATGTCTTATGGTTATATTTATGATCCACCTTTCGATTATATCATGCCATCTGCTAATTATCTTTTAAAGTTGAAAAAGAAAAATTTAATTAATAAAATCTCAAATTGAGGTTCTTAAGTAATTTAATTAAATCTTCTTCTTGATTTGGTAAAAGAGTGGAAGAAATTACAACAGGAAATGTTTTATTTTCACCAAGAAATACATATTTCAATTCGAATGGTAAAACTTTTAATTAAAGTTTTGCATTATCATCTTCTTTAAAATTATTTTCAGACTCAAAACTTTCTATTGAAAAAACTTTAGATTGTTGATTTAAGTTTTCTTTTTGTATATTTTCTTCCACAATTGTTTCAATTTCATTATCATATTCATTTTCATTAATACTTGGTTGTTTATATAAATTGAACATATTAAGTTCTAGAGTCATATTTCCAAAAGACAATTTCATTATTCCATTTCGACAATTAATTAAAGCATTTGAAGTTGCTAGAAATGGTCGTCCCAATATTACTGGAATTTCATTATGTACTTCTATTGGTTGTATATCCAAAACAATAAAATCTACAGGATATATGAATTTATCAACTTGAACCAACACATCTTCTACAATACCTCTAGGTATTTTGATTGACCTATCCGCCAGTAAGAGAGTAACAGAAGTGGGTTTTAATTCTCCTAAATTAAAATTTTGAAGTTCAGCCAAAAATGCTTTCTTCTTCACATGCAATTTTCTCTTCACAGTACATAAGTCTTTTAAAAATTTTGCATATAAAGGTACGTGTTTAACAGCATTTAATAATGGAATATTTATCTTTACTTGTTTAAAAACATCATAGATATCATAATCATTTTTTTGTTTTTTATGATTTGTTAATGCATGAGAAAATGGTGGATGTTTATCTGACACATTTTCTATTTCAGATGATTTATCATCCACCATATTATTCTTAGAATTTAAGGTATCATCATTTTCAAAAATATCAGGATTATCATCCTTACTTTTTGATTTTAAATGATCCTTGTTTTCATTACTATATGAATCATTAACTATTTTACCACTTCTAAGGGTAATAACAGATTTTATTTGATCAATTTTTTCATTTTTTAATTCTTGATTATGGAAATTTTTCTTTTTCATTAATATTAAGTACAGATGTAAATTTTGCAAAAGTTTCTTTCAAATCACTCATAGATTGACTGTTTGAATATTGATAGACTCTTGCTTTTGGATAAATGCATGAATTACATCTTCAAAGTTTTTCTTGGAGGTGTAACATAAGGAATATAACCTTGATGATTTTGGTTATTTTGAAAATATTGTTGTGAGGGTTGTGCATTATTATCATTCCTCCAACTAAAATTAGGATGATTTTTCCATCTAGGATTATATGATGGTGAAAAAGGATCTAGTATTGGTTTTTTATAATTGTTAACATTATTTTCTTGTTCATGGAGACATTCTTTAAATGAAGGTAATGTTGGACAATCTTTTGTAGCATGATCATGTGTATCACATATATGAAAAAAAAAATTTTGAATACTTTTTAATTGACCACTCTTTTTCATTTCTAATGACTCAATTTTTCTTGCTAAAGATGCAAGTTTAGCTTGAATATCTATATCATCTTTAAGATTATAGATACCACTCCATTTGTTGAATTATTGATTTAGTTGTTGGTGGTTCTATTGTACCTATATTATCCCAATTTTGAGTATTTTCTGCTAATGAATCCAAATACTTCATAGCTTTATTTGGGTTTTTATCTTCAAAAGTTCCATTACACATTAATTCTATCATTTGCCTATCTTTAGGTATTAGACCTTCATAAAAGTGAGAAACTATTTTCTATGTTTCAAAACCATGATGTGGGCATGTATTAAGTAATTCTTTTTATCTATCCCAACATTGATAAAATGTTTTTCCTTATTTTTGAGAAAAAGTATTAATTTGTCTTTTAAAAGAGTTTGTTCTATGGGAAGGGAAATTTTTTTTAAGAAATTGTTGTTGCATTTCTTCCCATGACCTTATTGAACTCGATCTCTAATTTTGTAGCCATGTTTTAGCTTTATCTTTCAAAGAAAAAGGGAAAAGCTTTAATCGAACTATATCCATGCTACAATTTTGATCATTATAAGTGTTACAAACTTCCTAAAATTCTCTTAGATGTAAATATAAATTTTCAGAATCTAAGCCATGAAAATTTGGTAAAAGTCGAATAATTTGAGGTTTAAAGTTGAAATTAGATGCATCAGAATGAAAAACTAAACAAGATGGGGCACTAGTTCTAATAGGGTTCATATGGTGCCTAAGTGTTTTTAATTGATCACGTTCTTGATTATTATTATTATTAT
>NC_133308.1:11743389-11760976 GCF_012295235.1 Primulina huaijiensis
ATATATATCAAGATAAACACTTCAATGGTATCAAACATTTGATGTAAATTGATAACAACAAATAATTCATTTTTATACCTACAATAAAAAGAAGTTAGCTAAATGAAAAGAAATAAAGAAAGAATATACAAAATATAAACAATCTTAATTCACCAAGAATGCATCTTCTTCACCTTGACATAATAGATTTAGCTTGCCATGAGTTTACTTTTGATCAACACTAAAAACATCACTCACAGTTGGGAAAATGAAAAATATATTGGAACTTAGAACTTTTATACACACACACTATATTTTACAATGGGATAGAAGGATTCTCAAGCTAGCACAAGGCCTCTATTTATAGGCCAAATGAGAGAAAGGGTCAAAAACTTTATTAATGTCATGTAGTTGTAATAGTAGTCTTTGTCTCCTCCAACTTTAATTTCATGTCCCTTCTTTCAATATTTTGTTCCACGACTTTAATCACCGAATTTGACTCTGCTCAAAATAGCAAACATGTGGGAAATTGTCTGTTGATGACTTTGGTTTTTTGGTTCACCTCATTTAGTTAAATATTGAAATAGTTATGATTTTTTTACTATATGATGCTGGTCATAGTAAAAGTAAATATGTCCTCCTTTTGATATTTGCACAATTTGATCATCTTAATGAACTTTTTAGGCAATCATGTCTTCTGCAAAGTTGTAGATAATTTTTCAAGGATTTCAAAGATGTTTGAATCACCTTCATTTGAATTTTGTAGCTTGAGTAATCATTATTTTACCAATACGTAGAAAACCTGAAAATAAAACATATTTAATAAAACAATTAAATATAAACAAACAATACTAAAATAACATAATTTTATAATTTTAATGAAACTTAAATTTTAAAATATAGGTTTTAACGTATAATAAATTATTAATTTTAAGTTTCATCAGCTCACTGGTCCCCACCCCTCGTCTCCTCATACTCGTCCTCACCTGCATCGATCAAGTCTAGTGAGTCTAAAGACTCAACATGTATAAGCTGGAAATAACAAGTAATACGTAATAAAACCACATGCATCTTTAAAATAGAGCGTACATATTTGAAACTTGAACGTACATATAAAAGCTTGAACATACGTACATATAAAAGCTTGAACATACATACATATCATAGATGTGCCATAAACGTGAAACTTTTCTTGAACATGCTTGCAACATACATAACATAGTTTTGCGTAGAGGCATGTTTCAAAGAAAGTGACTCATACATAAATGCGCCTGATCAGACTAAACCACAGTACTGAGCTGACAGGGAAGATCCACTGCCACACACATGAAATCTTCGTTCATGCTTTAATGGATGGATTGGTCCTTGGTCATTCTTTACCGCTTTCCAATCCTGATCTAAACCTGGTCATGCTTTACCGAGGTGGATTGGTCCCTGGTCATGCTTTACCGCTTTTTAATCCCATACATAATTTGGTAACAAGACATTTAGCATACCTAAAATACTTGAAATATTTTCTTTTGCACGTCGAACATACTTACTTGGAGTTATGGGATTGGTTGGATCTCGCTCGAGTTATTACTGCACATGCTAACATGCTATCATGCACCTTAAATTGCATAGCTTACTCACCCTTACAAACTTGTACCCAATAATAAAATAACTTATGATCTTCTTATAACCTCGGGACTTGAATAAAGTAGACATCACACCAACCCCGACTCAAACCCCGAACTCACCCTTGAAACGAAGCAAGAAGTGTCAAAAATAATGAAAGGCACGGACCTTGTTTAAACCGTAGTTCAACGTTCCCCAATCAAACTTATTAACATATAATCTAACTTGTAGAATCCTAGGACCATATGACATAATAGTACCCAAGGGAAGCAAGAACACCAAAATCGAAGCCTAAAATCTGTCTAAAGTAGCGCCTAGGTGCTGCCCTGCGGCGCTGCCTGGTGCGTACCAACGCTTCGACGCTGCTCTGTAGTGCCTAGGCGATTGATGGCACATACTGACAGCGCTGCGGCGTGCGGCGCTGGTCCTGTGCGAATTCACCCAAAATTGCACCAAGTGCTATCCTATGACTTCTAATGCATGCATACCCATGAAGACTTGAAACAACATCACAAAATGCACAAGATCAACCCACTTGAAACTCATAAATGCAGCAAGGAACAGCCGACGAGTTCCAACCAAGCCTGCAACAAGAACTTCTCAAGAACACATTTTTTTTCCAGAAAACGCAGTTTGAGCAGTCCCACAAAAATGGTCATAACTCACTCAATTCTTATCCAAAAAACTTGAATTATATATCAAATCGAAGGTATCAAATAGTTATACGTTTCATTTGTTGAAAGTTTTTCTAGAAAACCTACTGAAAAATCGCAGTAATTAAAATGACAGCAAATTCGTGTTTTGAGATCCAAAAACGGTTTCAAAAGTGATCCAACTATATTTGCTCAAACTTCTACATAACATACACATGATTTTCATACAATAAACATAAAAATTATTACTATGACGAGATCGATGCGAAAACGAAAGAATATACATGCCTTTTGATATTAAAATTACCGAACCGACGACTCCGAAGCGGGGAAAGATGCGAGGTTTATCCGAGACGAACGTGGCACGATTTTTTCTTGAAGAAAACTCAACGAACAAGTGCTGGAAAACTGAAGGGGAGGGTCGGCTGCTCTTGCTAGAAGAACCCTAGGTTTACTTCTCTAAAAAATAATATGAAATGGAATGAGATGTGTGTGTGCTTAGGCGTGTAAATGTGTGTGTAGATGTGAGTGTGTGAGTTGATAGTGGAGAGGGGATTAGGGGTTTAATTAGGAAAATAAATTGCTTAATTAGTAATTAACAACTAATTAAAATGCTAATCCACCTCTAACTTTAACAAAATCTCTTAATTTAAAATAAAATGCACTTAAAGTTTAAAATCATAAAATTACCTAATAATTAAATTAGGCTTTAAAATGCTAAAAATTAAATAAATTATTTAAAATGCCCCATCTTTAACTTAAAATAAAATACCACGTTTTAAAATTGCCAAAATCGTCACCGGTCGCTTTTTCTCGATCCCCCATCGAATAATCGCCTGAAACATGAAACTCAAGAAAATATTTTAACGTGCATTAAATAAACATGAATAATTTAAAATAATGCATTTGAATAAATCATGCATTGCTAAAAATCCATTTAAATTTGAATAAATAATTTAACAATTAAATAAATGCATGGGATTTACTTGTACTGAAATTGGGCTCCACACTCTTAGTTTACAAACGAAATTCTCAGTATTCAACTGGACTTGAAAAAGATTTAGCACAACTGATCTTTTTAAGATCAAGTTTTACAATAGCAAGGGTTTGTGCTAGAAAGCTCGAAGTATAGCCTGAGTGCTATTAGTAAATATGATAAGTGTGAGCTTTGAATCTTAGTATAATTTCAGCAGAGTGAAATCGCAAGTCAGTCGTATATTTTGTTGCTTCATTTCTGCTATTTATAGGCTTCTCTTCAACGTTAAAAATTAATACAATTTGAATCTCTTCTATCCGTTGTTTGCCACGTCAACATTTCTCTGACATTCGCACACTGCACCTTTTTCTGAAATGCGCCATTCTCACTATTAGTTTCAGTCTTCTTTGTACTGTTGTCGGTTGAACATCCTTATTCTTGACGTGTTCAGTTGAGAGATCAGCTGATAAGCTTACAACTGTTTGTAGCAACTGATCAGTTTCCAACTGCGTAGTTCAGTCCAGCTGGTTCAGTTGCTTTTGATTATCTTCGCATTAATCTTCATTTAAGGCAACTGTCAGTTCGCATATATTGATCAGTTACCGCCAGTCTTCTCGATCAGTTAGTTATATTTAATAAACGTTCAGTTTGTCAAATAACCGAAATTTAGTTTTCAACACAATCTTGCATTTTCATAAATACTTGAAATCCCAAATTATACATTTTTATATTCTAAAGATCGTCGTTGAAACGTCTACTCGTTTTAAAATGCGGAAATATTTTTTTTTAATAAAGCTCACATTTTCGAAATAACATTTATAATAATCAAATTTATTTTAACATAAAAATAGCGCGGTTTAAAATAATCAAACTCATTCAAAATCATACGTAAACATAAATGAATAAAATCATAAAATCATCATCGTAAGAAAATGTTCATCTCCTCTCAATTTCATAAATCATAATGCGGAAAACATGTGGTCCTCGAGTCATGTCACTGCACCAGGATTACCTATTCAGAGTTCGGCACCTCCAGTCTCCTTATCATGAAGCTCACCTGCATCACACACGCCTAGCGAGTCTAAAGACTCAGCACACCTGTACCAGGAATAACAAGTACATATACAGGCACACAACAGTGCAAAATATCATACTCAACATATCTTTCATGAACTTAAAAAGCTTAATGCCAACATACTTTTCATGAATTTTAAAATCTTAATGCCAACATACCTTTCTTGAACTTTAAAACATGAACATAAACGTGTCGTATAAAATCATGTCGTGTCAAATCATGTCATCTCATATCATCATATACGTGTCAAAACAAATCATCGTGTCATCATAAACTTAAAAATTTTCTTTTAATTGAATTCAGTTTATTAGTTATGACTTTCGTATCTGCTCTATCGATGCATCCATATATAAAAACCGTGGTACCCGGCGGCGGGGGACATCAGCGACATCATTACCCGCCCACTGAGCCCGGGCCGCAGCTCATCATATCTCATGTCATCGTATACATATAAATCGTCAGTCACAACCAACTCACATCCTTCAAAAATATCATAATTTTCATCACTTAATAAAAACATGCATATGCGTAACTTTTCCTTTAAACCAAGCATACAACGTATTTATCATAATTGCGTAAAATCGTAAAAATGATGCATAAACATTTAAAATATCATAATTTTGTGCTCAGGGCGATGGTAGGACCAAAATCTCACCCCGTGTGTAAAATGACCATTTTGCCCCTTGAAACCCAAAAATTATCGTTTCAACCGTGGACCTCTAAAATTGACCCGAAGCTTACTAAACTCATTTTGCCCCTTGAAACCCAAAAATTATCGTTTCAACCCTGGACCTCTAAAATTGACCCGAAGCTTACTAAACTCCTTAAAATGTCCCAAAACATATTTAAAAGTATTCCCATACGTAAACCCGAGCCAAAATCAGAACTTAAACGATTCGTTTTAAAACTTGGACAGGGGGCCCGGTTTTAACCTGAATCGACTCGAAACTTAATCAAAATTTTCCCAACTCTTTACCATATCCTACAAATACTTAAAAGTGCTAAAACCCAACAAGTTCAGACCCCCAAGCTCAAGGCTGAATTCCAGAAATTTTCAAAATTTTCGACCCTTCCTTATTGCATCCCATTACCCTCATCTTCCCAAAAATTCACACCCCTAGCCTACCCCGATGGCACCAGACCTGAACCAGCCTATTAGGGACCCAGGTCAGACCCTAGGGGACTCATCAGAATCAAGCCAACCGCCCCATGCAGCCTACTCAACTCTTACATCCCCTAGCCTCCTCACGCAGCGCACCCGAACTCCAACCACAGCCCAACGCTCAAGCGACCCTCCGCCTAGTCCCAGCTGTGTTCGAACCCCCTTGACCATGTTTCAGACCCCTCCCGATCTGTTCCAGGTCTCAGGGTACCCTTGCACAGCCGAGGCTTCCCCAAACACCCGATCTATTCCCCAACGTGCTGCAGCGGAGGCTTAGCCCTGAAATCAGATAGCCCTTGCGCTCATGCTTGACCCTACCACCTAGACCATAAACCATGATGTGACACAACTCCCTAGCATCAGCAACACCACGCCCCTTGCACAGAAATTTCAGAAAAAAAAAACGTGAATACAATTAGCATATGCAAGAAACACATGGGACCCGAAAATATTTCATGGGAAGCCTGGATCGAATGTTTGTGTACATGATACAAAACAACAGCATATAAACGTGTATGATGCAAGAAAGGATGATACAAAGCATGCCTGATTATGTTAGGAGAACAAGAACGATGCGAGGGAGACCCGGGAGAATTTTTTCTTAGTAAGGATTGGAGTGTCCGATGGTTTCCTTCAGCTGTGGAATGATGAAACCGATGGAAAAATGCTGAGGGAGAAGGTGTCGGCTGTTGGTGGGAAAAGTGTTAGGTTAAATATTAATTTAGGTGATAAATATATGGTTTAATATTAAATAAATGGGCCTTATATGTTATTTAAAGGTTTTTTAAAAAGATATTTAAGCCCAATAAGCTTAAAAATAGGCCCATTAAATCCAAACACACTCTCGAAAAATATTTCGTTGTGGAAAGATTTTGAAAATATTAGTCGAACCTTCAAAAAGTCTTCCGATACAATAAAATTTACGTACCGGATAAAATAAAATCCTGCGGGTAAAAATACCCAATAAAATCTAATTTTTGAAAAATACACTTAAAACACCTTAAATAAATTAATAAAATTTAATCTTGTTATAAAATAATTTTTTTGAAAATTTTCCGATCTCAATTCCTCGTTCGAGCGTGAAATGAAATTTAAAAATCTTTAATGCATGAACTTTTAAAATTTCATAAATTAACTTCTACCATGCATAAACTATGCATAAAATGCATAAAAATGCTTAAACACAAATTAATAAAATAAAAATGCATTTAAGGCTTTAAAACAATTTAATAAAATACCAACGAAATTTAATGATTTGCATACATGTGGTTCACGTGGACTTTCAAATTTTCGGGACGTTACAATCTTCCCCCCTTAAATTGAATTTCGTCCCCGAAATTCGCTTATCCTCGATAATCAAGGAGTTTAGATTCTTATTTCCAATATACCAATAATCCACGCTTCCGTTGCTCTACTCTGATAAAATAAGTGTTGAGTTGCGCGCCTTTACGTCTCCTCAATCCTAATTAAATTTCCTACTGAATCCTTGATTGCGAATCGCAACTTAACACGACTAGGGGTGACTTAGTTCTATTCTACTATGACCTCGAATTTGACTTATCTCGCAATTCCTCAGACTAGAGATGGATGTCCAAACTTATCGCACCTTACTTTTCGTATATTAAACCCGCGATGTTCATCGACCTATTACATTAGCATTTATGCAGTTCGACTTAAGAAACCTTAGTACCAAAATTTACAAATCAACTTCTATCCACGGTAATACACTTAAAAGTTAAACCTTATCTCAACCCCATACCAAAATTAGCCTAAGGTCCTTGGATCGAATCTTTATCTTACGACATCAAACTTATGTAACTTACTATTTGCGAGTACATTCCAAATATTAAATTGTTGCAAATCTTAAATTCGAGTAGTGATAATTCATAAAACCCAAAATATACAAACTCGATCTTCTACCTTAATAATAAAACCCTTTTAGTATCAAATACATGCTTAAACTATTCTCTCTCCAATTACAATATAGTTGAGACCTAAGACTCTGGACTTTCCTCATTGAAACAAATGTCGCATTCTTATGTATCCTTAATGCTTATTTAATTCTACCATATAAACTTAATAAGTTAGCCCATGGTAGTCTTAGACTAACTCTAATAAATAAACTATGCTTATAACTCATAGAGTTCTAGAATTCTCACATCAAGATTTTAGATTTCTTACTCGATAAAAATCTTAATATTCTTTCGTTGGTAACCTATGCTGAACACCGCAAATTCCCTTTTCGTTTATTTCACCCAAAATTTCCTTTGAATAAACACTTATCTCATAAACCTGAAATTCAAGCTTACTCCACCCAAATAGTAATATATAATATAATATAACTCACACACATATCCGCTTAGTTCCAAGTTTCTTAATGATTTCTAAAAATTTCTCAAAACAAGGTGTCTACCTCACCTCTTACATGCATCTATCAAATATCTTAATCATCAATCACACCCAACTTTCTAGGAAAATTAAATTCCAAAAAAGGTATAACTTTAACTCTTAAGATCACGATTAAAAACTAGCCACCGAGGCACACGCGTTGCGTGTGTCATGAATATATGAGACTAATATATTAAACATTCATTATATTACAACACTTTAACACAAAAACATTTCTTACTTGATCCATTATAGTCAATAGATTCCTAAGCTTAAATATATATCCCAATCATCTTTAATTCCAAGTTTGCTGATATTTTGTATAAAAAAAGTCTATCAATATTCTAGAGATATAAAAGAAATAAATAGTTTAACGCATACAATTATTAAAACATTATGAATTTCACCTGTTAAATGTGTAGAATCCAAGGATTAAAATAAGTAAATTATGAAATGATCCTCAGAGGCAAAATATCAAACGGTTGGAAGAGGGGCAACAATTTGAAGCATACGGCATAAAAAAACATAACGAAATTGTAAACACAAATTACTCCAAAGTAAACCCATAAACACATTCTCAACAAATAATCTGTGTAAAACATGTGTTATAGCAATAACATACAAACAAATCATCTGTGTAAAACAGAGTTATAGCATACAAAAAAAATTTGTGAGAATGGTAAACAGATGGGGTCCAAGGAGAGTAGAAATGGGTTAGACCGACGGAAAATGTGAGCGGCATTATAACAATTAAAATTTTCAATTGAAGAAAAAATTAGAGTACGCCTAAACTCCAGCACGTAATTCCGATTATCATAAATCACATGAACATAAATCAATAGTACGCCTATAGTTCCCTGTAATTCCGATTATCATAAATCACATGAATATTTTTGTCTAAATTCAAACGCCTAAACTCCAGCACGTCAAAGATTTGTCCAACATGAGACATTGAGACACACGAAAAATGTAGGAAAAATAACAGAAACATTGAGACAGACGAAAAATATTAAGTTCCAACATGCTATTTATTGTCAAGAAAAAAGAGGCATTTGGGGAAGTTGTATATCAAGACTCGGGACAAATGGCGAGAAATGGGTTAAAACCGATGTGAAATATCAAATCAGCTTAAACCCTTTGTTTTGGCCCATTAAAAAGCAATTTGCTCCCAAAATTCAGTACCTAAAAAATCATTTAAAAAATCAAATGGCGTCTAGGTTGAGCAGCTAAACTAACCAAGACCGAGATAGAAACAAAAAATACAAACCTGGAAGCAACAGCCTCTGATTGCACAGGTTTTTCAACTTCCTTAACATCTGGGTGTAGTTGATTGTTTGTCGAAGTCATCCTGTTCTATTTCGCTTTAAGTAGTGGGAGAAAAATAAACAAAGCGTGGGGTTGGTTTGTTGTGGAAGTGGAAGAGGAAGCAACAACCATCATAGATCTGCGGGTGTTCTGTTTCAGAAAATCTGATATATGGATTTTCTGTTTTTGAGATTATATGTTTTCAGTTTTCAAAAAAATCGATGTCTGCGTTGGATTTGAGGAAAGAAGATAAGAACGTGGGGAGAAATTAAAAGGAGATGCAGGGGCATTTTTGGGTATTCAAAAAACAGACCAAGACACCATACAGTTTTTAAATAGGCTTTAACTTTAATAAATAGTAAGAGATTATGATACATCAAACTTAAATTCTCAAAATTTTGTTAGCTCCATGTCTATTCATATAACTTAACTAATTGATCAACTTCACCTTAAATTTCTGTCGTTTTAAATTCTTAATTTTTCACAACATTATTCTACTAACGCTTAGATTTTCGAGCCCAATATCGATTCACGCTACAATTTCCTTGATTACCATTCCTTATAAAATTATAACCCAAATGTTTCGAGGTTCTAAATATACCTTCTAGCCTAAATCATCGAAAATTTCTATCTTTTAAACCGTTCGATTTTCACTTACTCATATACTAGTCTCCAAATTTTTTAAAAATTACAAAATTAATTCTTAATTTCCTCGAAAATCATCCAATTTTTTCCTAAATCTCAAAAATTCCACAATTACTCATTAAGTCCTCGGCGTTTCCAATTTCATTTTATAGGTTTCCCTTATCATAAGATTCAATAGCCTTAAGTTTATTAAATCCAAAATTATTTCCCATAATCTCGAAAAATTACTGATTTAACCCAAGTGTTCCTCAAAAGTTCGAATTTAATCCTCAAAAATCTCAGAATTTGAAATTTAGCCCTTAAAGTTCTCTAGAATTACAATTTTTTTGGCTCTACAACCATTTGAAATTTGCATTTTTTGTCCCCATAACATTTTCGACTTAGTCTCATTAAACCTTAAAATTCTCGAAACTCAAAATTTAATCCCAAAATTTAGTAAATTCGAAAATAGTCCCTTAGAATTTTATTTTTTGCACTTAGGTAATCAAATTATTGGTTATTACAATTAAGTCCTTAAAATTCTCAATTCATGCAATTCAATCTTTAAGTCTAACCACGTAGAGCATGCACCCTAAGTAAATTCTACGTTTTTATATTTCCAAAAATTGTCGTAGTCTACAAATCATTATTCCTTACATGGAATCCTCAAAAATTAACTCGACTAGCAACCACGAACCATCAGTAATTTCTTAGAAAATCTACAAGTCCTATAAGCATTCATAATCTTCAAGATTAACTTATGATCCAAAAAGTAGAACGTCAGTACTACTAACCCAAAAATTAATATAGTCAAATCATTTCCAACCTCTCCAAATGCCCAATAGCAAAATTCTTATTCATGATCAATTCCACCACAAAGCCAGCATGCATGAAAATCATATAATTCCTCATTTCAAGTCGTAACATTCATAAAAAAAAAGTTTAAAGCATCTAATCTCAAAACATAACGATCGATAGACATGTCCCGTAAAACGTATATCATGCAAACATGCAGGTGATAACACTAAAAACATTTAAAACATTTAAACTTACAGACCTGGGGCTTGAAAACTGAGCGAAAGAAGCTGGCGGTGGCACAACCCAATAGAGGACCCTTGCTCTGATACCAACTGAAACGTCTACTCGTTTTAAAATGCGGAAATTTTTTTTTTTAATAAAGCTCACATTTTCGAAATAACATTTATAATAATCATATTTATTTTAACATAAAAATAGCGCGGTTTAAAATAATCAAACTCATTCAAAATCATACGTAAACATAAACGAATAAAATCATAAAATCATCATCGTAAGAAAATGTTCATCTCCTCTCAATTTCATAAATCATAATGCAGAAAACATGTTGTCTTCGGGTCATGTCGCTACACCAGAACTGCCTACTTAGAGTTCGGCACCTCCAGTCTCCTCATCATGAAGCTCACCTGCGTCACACGCGCCTAGTGATTCTAAAGACTCAGCACACCTGTACCAGGCAGTGTTCTAAAAAGCGGTAGGCGGTAGACGTGCGGTTACCTACCTCCTAGCGCCTAGGCGACTAGGCGGGGCCTAGGCGGTTCTCTAGGTGGTTTTTTTAAAAGCTTAAATTCATTAAGTGGTTCATGAGTATTACGTTTGTATATTAAATATATATTATTATAAAATTTAAAATTGTAATAATAAATATATATTAATAAATTTGTACATATGAATCATCCACATCAGTTTACTACTTTACTACAACCGTTGTACAATGAAAATTAAATTTGTTCAACATTTTTTCCAACATAATATATTGATATTAAACCTAAACATCTAACTCTTCTAGTTCATCTCCATATTTTTCCAATACTTCTTCTGTATCGGATTCAAACTCAAAATCCATGGCTTCTTCCTCCTCTTCATCCGATACAAATTCTTCTTCGTGAAGTTCCCTTACATCTTCAACATTTGTCTCAACATCTTCATCTCCATCATCAACAATCCATCCTTGTGCCATAATTGTAAAATCGCCTAGGCGGGGCGGTCCCGGCGCCGCCTAAGCGGCCGATTAATATGGTGGCGCCTAGAAGTTTCGACTACCCTAAAATCGGGGCGGTTTGAACCGCCAGCGCCTAGGCGCCGCCTAGGCGGTCCTAGGCGGGGATTTTTAGAACACTAGTACCAGGAATAACAAGTACATATACAGGAACACAACAGTGAAAAATATCATACTCAACATATCTTTCATGAACTTAAAAAGCTTAATGCCAACATACATTTCATGAATTTTAAAAGCTTAATGCCAACATACCTTTCTTGAACTTTAAAACATGAACATAAACGTGTCGTATAAAATCATGTCGTGTCAAATCATGTCATCTCATATCATCATATACGTGTTAAAACAGCTCATCGTGTCATCATAAACTTAAACATTTTCTTTTAATTGAATTCAGTTCATTAGTTGTGATTTTCGTATCAGCTCTATCGATAGATCCATCTATAAAAACCGTGGTACCCGACGGCGGGGGACATCAGCGACAGCATGACCCGCCCACTGAGCCCGGGCCTCAGCTCATCATATCTCATGTCATCGTATACATATACATCGTCAGTCACAATCAAATCACATCCTTCAAAAATATCATAATTTTCATCACTTAATAAAAACATGCATATACGTAACTTTTCCTTTAAACCAAGCATACAACGTATTTATCATAATTGCGTAAAATCGTAAAAATGATGCATAAACATTTAAAATATCATAATTTTGTGCTCAGAACGCTGCTAGGACCAAAATCTCACCCCGGGTGCAAAATGACCATTTTGCTCCTTGAAACCCAAAAATTATCGTTTAAACCCTGGACCTCTAAAATTGACCCGAAGCTCAGTAAACTCCTTAAAATATCCCAAAACATATTTAAAAGTATTCCTAGACGTAAACCCGAGCCATAATCATAACTTAATGATTCGTTTTAAAACTTGGACCGGGGTCCCGGTTTTAACCCGAATCGACTCGAAACTTAATCAATATTTTTCCAACTTTTTACCATATCCTACAAATACTTAAAAGTCCTAAAACCCAAAAATTTCAGCCCCCCAAGCTCAAGGCTGAATTCCAGAAATTTGAAAAACTTTCGACCCTTCCTTATTGCACCCCATTACCCTCATCTTCCCAAAAATTCACACCCCTAGCCTACCCCGATGGCACCAGACCTGAACCAGCCTATTAGGGACCCAGGTCAGACCCTAGGGGACTCATCAGAATCAAGCCAACCGCCCCATGCAGCCTACTCAACTCGCACATCCCCTAGCCTCCTCACTCAGCGCACTAGAACTCCAACCACTGCCCAACGCTCAAGCGACCCTCCGCCTAGTCCCAGCTGTGTTTGAACCCCCTTGACCATGTTTCAGACTCCTCCCGATCTGTTCCAGGTCTAATGGTACCCTTGCATAGCCGAGGCTTCCCCAAACACCCGATCTATTCCCCAACGTGCTGCAGCAGAGGCTTAGCCCTGAAATCAGACAGCCCTTGCGTTCATGCTCGACCCTACCACCTAGACCATAAACCATGATGTGACACAACTCCCTAGCATCAGCAACACCACGCCCCTTGCACAGAAATTTCAGGAAAAAAAAACGTGAATACAGTTAGCATATGCAAGAAACACATGGGACCCGAAAATATTTCATGAGAAGCCTGGATCGAAAGTTTGTGTACATGATACCAAACAACAGCATATAAACCAGTATGATGCAAGAAAGGATGATACAAAGCATGCCTGATGATGTTAGGAGAACAAGAACGATGCGAGGGAGACCCGAGAGAATTTTTTTCTTAGTAAGGATTGGAGTGTCCGATGGTTTCCTTCAGCTGTGAAATGATGAAACCGATGGAAAAATGCTGAGGGAAAAGGTGTCGACTGTTGGTGGGGAAAGTGTTAGGTTAAATATTAATTTAGGTGATAAATATATGGTTTAATATTAAATAAATGGGCTCTATATGTTATTTAAAAGTTTTTTTAAAAGATATTTAAGCCCAATAAGCTTAAAAATAGGCCCATTAAATCCAAACACACTCTCGAAAAATATTTCGTTGTGGAAAGATTTTGAAAATATTAGTCGAACCTTCAAAAAGTCCCCCGATACAATAAAATTTACGTACCGGATAAAATAAAATCTTGCGGGTAAAAATACCCAATAAAATCTAATTTTTGAAAAATACTCTTAAAACACCTTAAATAAATTAATAAAATTTAATCATGTTATAAAATAATTTTCTTGAAAATTCTCCGATCTTCATTCCTCGTTCGAGCGTGAAATGAAATTTAAAAATCTTTAATGCATGAACTTTTAAAATTTCATGAATTAACTTCTACCATGCATAAATTATGCATAAAATGCATAAAAATATTTAAACAAAATTAATAAAATAAAAATGCATTTAAGGCTTTAAAACAATTTAATAAAATACCAACGAAATTTAATGATTTGCATGCATGTGATTCACGTGGACTTTCAAATTTTCGTGACGTTACAGTCGTATTCTTCGAATCATTATTTCCTTATATGAAATTCTCAAAAATTAGCCCAACTAATAACCACGAGCCATCAATATTTTCTTAGAAAACCTACATGCCCCAAAAACATTCATAATCTTCAAGATTAACGTATGACCCATAAGTAGAACATCCGTACTACTAACCCAATGATTAGTATAGTCAAATAATTTCCAACCTCTCTTAACGCCCAAGAGCCAAAATCTTAATCATGCCCAATTTCACCACAAAACCAGCATGTATGAAAATCATATAATTTCTCATTTCATGTCGTAACATGCATAAAAATTTTAAAGCATCTAATCTCAAAACATAACGACGGATAAACATGTACTGTAAAACATATATCATATAAACATGTAGGTGATAGCAGTAAATCATTTAAAACATTTAAAACATAAAAGCTTACAGACCTGAGGCTTGAAGACTGAGCTGCAGTAGCTGGCGATGGCACAGTTAAAATTATGAAAAGAGCAACCAACCTAAACAATTACCATTTAAAAAATATAAGACGTCAAGCATATTAAAACTTGTCAAAACCCTCAAAAAAATAAAACCATCAACCATTTAAAAAGCTGTTTAAATGTGTTCACATAAAACCATATATTTGCGGAAGAATACAAGGTCATCGGGTTAACGTGCGCCACCAGCTCCGCCCGTTCAGTCATCATCACCTCCAGTCTCCTGATCAAAATGCTCACCTGAATCATTCAGACCTAGTGAGTCTAAAGACTCAACACACTTGTAATGTTATATCAAATACATATATATAACATTCATCAGTGAAAATTATTGTAATCAATATACATTTCATGAACTTAAAAGCATAAACGTAAACGTGCCGCATAAAATCATATCGTATAAGCATACATGTCAAAACAGCTCATCATATCATCATAAAAACATATATGTGTTAATTTTCTTAATTTGAAGTCAAAACAGCTCATCATATCATCATAAAAACATATATGTGTTCATTTTCTTAATTTGAATTCCGTTCGTCAGCTGTGACTTTCGTATTATCATGTCATTCGATGGATCCATCTACGTGTAACCGAGGTACCCGGCGACGGAGGAATCAGCGACAGTATTACCCGTCCACTGAGCCCCAACCTTTCGTGTCATCGTGTCATCCTATTAGTCACAACCAACTCTCATCCTTCAAAAACGTGTCATCATATTCACCACTTAAATAAAAGCATGCATATACATAATTTTTTCTTTCAAACCAAGAATGCAACTTATTTATCATATTTTCGGAAAAATCATAAACATGATGAATAAACAGTTAAAAAAAACATGATAATACTGTGCTCAGGACGCTGCCCGGACTAAAACTCACCACGGGATCCAAAATGACCATTTTACTCCTGAAAACCCAAAATGACCATTTTACCCCCGGACCTCAAAATTTCGACCCGAAGCTTACCAATCTCCTTAAAAAGTCACAAAACATAATTATAAGCGTTTCTTAGATGTAAACTCGAGCCCGATTCAAAACTTAAACGATTCATTTTAAAACTTGGACCAGGTTCTCGGTTTTAACCCGAATCAACCCAAATTTCAACCAAAATTTTCCCAACTTGAAATATGACTTAAAACTACATGTCCATCCTCTAACCCACTTATTTCAGACCACTTAGGACCTAGAAACCACGCACAACGTTTGCTGGAAATTTCCAGCGCATGCATACTCGAACCCTAAAGTACGCAATTATTCGATCCTAGGCCCTACCGACTCGGACCAGCCTTGAACCAACCCTTCCTAGCCCATCTTAGGACCCTCCTAGACCAACCATGGCCTGGTTCAGCCCTCCTTGACCGAGCCTAACCACGCAACTGAAAGAAAACGTGAAAAACATGCACAAATTTTCACAGCTTGAGCGAGTTTAGGATAAAAATCATATATCCCTCGTTTCTTATCAGAAAATTACGAATTTTCTATTGAATCGAATATAACACAGAGTTCTATAGATCATATTGTTAGAGTAGGTGCACGTCGAGCCAAGTGTTGGCCGAGTGTTCACAATGAAACTCTATGTATAAACAGTCTTTATTTTAATAATATTTGAAATTATTGTTTTGGCACTTCTTTATCTGTATACCCATGCTAGTTGCATAGATAAAGTCCTTGAATATACAAATAGTAGAAAGAATATGAGATGCTCATGTGATGAGTATCATGAAACTCATATTTGGAATACTGTATATTCTAAACAGTTCCTAGTCGATTTAGCCGCCGCTAAGAAGGATATAGGCCGCTCGAGTTCGAGACTAGTATCTGCGATGTGAGTTGTGGGTCCCTCGATTCCCAACAGTAATTGTCATGCATTATTTTATTTAATTACCGTTTTAGCTCTGCAGCGGAGAATGGAATTTTAAAATTTTATGTCAACGCGGGCCCAGACAGTTTGTTTCGAAAGATATTCAGTATTATATAGTATAAAAGTATAATACGTATAATTATTAGTTGAGACACCACAATTAACATGTTTACTAAATTCATATAAATATTTATAATGTTAATATTTGTCTTTAACCAAAACGCATATCATCCCGGATTAGTTCAACATCATACCATTTTACATATTAGTGCTCGAATAAATATTACATAACAAAATATACCGAGCCTAATTATATATATATTTATGCATCTTTAATTTAGCTCCTCCCTCACAGCATCTGAATCGGCACGTATACTGACCAAGTCACCCTTACTGAGAAGTATGATAAACTGGGGTCTGTCCCCATCACCAACATCAACCCAGGGCAATCATAAAAGATCTCCTCTACTAGTGCTAATGCTCCATCTATGAACATGATAGTATAAGTGCTTTCCTCATACTGCTCCTCACTCAGAAGTACGATGGATGCCATGTTGCCCTAATTATCAACCACACACAGAAGATAATCGCCCCAGAGGGGTAAGCAATAGCCCAGTATGAAAATACCGAAATAAAAACAACATGAATTGTAATGAATGATACATGGATGCAATGCATCACCCATGGTATGTACACATGCACGGGAAATCAGTATATCGAAAGCTGCACAATCAGTAAATGCAGCACCTAACAGCTCAAGCAACAGGCAAGGCTCGGCTACACTGTCGTAGCGACCACTCCTCCCCCAGTCTACTACCGTGTGCCGGTCAGCTCGCCAAGGACTACGGACGTACTGCGCCTTATCGGCCTACAACATCTCTCGGGCTAGTCGCAGCTCCGTACCATCCCGACAATCTCCTCGAATCCAAACACCATATCGAAA
>NC_133308.1:11762129-11766825 GCF_012295235.1 Primulina huaijiensis
ATATATATATATATATATATACACACACACATTTTGGCTCTTCCTTATTTGTAGGGTTATTATATACGTCATATAATACACAAATATATATATATAGACACACACACGCAAATAAATTTTATTATTTTTCATTTGATTATTTTTGGGATCTTACACTCATCTCCCCTTAATTAGATTTCGTCCCGAAATCGAAATGGTAATAATGTTATGACCATGTATTTGCAATAAATAACAATAAAATTCATACCTAGCTGAACAACTGAGGATATAACTGGCGCATTTGACTCTCTAATTCCCAACTAGACTCTTCTACTCCGTGACGAGACCATTGAATACGTACCAGGGGAATTGTTTTGTTACGCAAAACTTTTTCTTTCTGATCCAAAATACGAATTGGTTGCTCGACATATGCTAGTGTCGGGTCTAATTCAACTTCATCTGGCGGCAGAACATGATTTGGATCGGGTTCATATTTTCGTAGCATGGAAACGTGAAACACATTATGAATTTTTGATAATGCAGGTGGTAATGCCAACCGATATGCCAAACTTCCCACACGTTCTAGAATTTCGTATGGACCAATGTAGCGCGGTGATAATTTTCCTTTCATGCCGAATCGAACTGTTCCTTTGAATGGTGAAATTTTTAAGAATACTCGATCTCCTTTATTGAATTCAAGTGGCCTTCGTCGTCGATCTGCGTAACTAGCTTGTCGGTCTTGAGCAGATTTTATTCGTTTCCTGATCAAATGGATTTTATCGTTCATTTCTTGTATTAGTTCTGGCCCAATCAGTTGTTTTTCACCTATCTCATCCCAAAATAATGGTGATCGACATTTTCTTCCATATAAGGCTTCAAATGGTGCCATTCCAATACTACGTTGGAAACTGTTATTGTATGAGAATTCTACAAGTGATAAAGCATCTTGCCATCCAACATGAAAATCCATAATGACAGCGCGAAGCATATCTTCCAGAGTTTGAATAGTTCGTTCAGACTGGCCGTCAGTCTGTGGGTGATATGCAGTACTCATAGCCAATCTTGAACCTAATGCTTCTTGAAAACTTCCCCAAAATTTCGAAGTAAATCTTGGGTCTCTATCAGAAACAATGGTGACAGGAATTCCATGAAGTCTCATTATATTCTCAATATAGAGACGAGCCATTTTGCTATAAGTGTATGTCCGCTCGTACGGAATAAAATGTGCAGATTTTGATAGGCGATCTACTACAACCCATATAGAATCGCATCCTCTTGAAGAACGAGGTAAATGGGTAACAAAATCCATTGTAATATGCTCCCAATTCCATTTGGGAATTTCGAGACTTCGTAGGAGTCCTCCGGTTTTCTTCCTCTCAGCTTTGACTTGTTGACATGTGAGACATCTAGACACGAATTCAGATATGTCTTTCTTCATTCTCTTCCACCAAAACTGGAGTCTCAAACATGCATACATTTTCTTTCCTCCTGGATGGATACTGTAACGGCTGCAATGGGCCTCTTCTAAAAGCTCTAGTCGCAAATCTGATTTTTCTGGAACAACTAGACGACCATTTAATCGTAGGGAATCATCGGCAACTATTTCGAATCCTGATTTGTGGCCATCGAGGAACAATTGTCTGGATTTCAGAATTTGTGTATCAGTCTTTTGTGCCTCCTTAATCCGAGAAATTAATTCGGGCTCAATCTGTACCGTAGCAACACTGACGTGCTCATCATTAATAATGAAATTCCATCTCGATGTATAAATATCTTCATGCAGTTGTGAAATTCGGACTGAAGTCATAATGACATCTTGAACTTTTCGACTGAGTGCATCAGCTGTGACGTTCACTTTTCCAGGCTGATACTGAATCTCACAATCATAATCTTTAAGAAGGTCCATCCATCTGCGTTGTCTCATATTCAGGTCCGACTGAGAGAATAAATACTTCAGACTTTTGTGATCGGATAGGATCACAAAATTTTCTCCATATAAATAGTGACGCCAAATTTTTAGGGCAAACACAATGGCGACTAATTCTAGATCATGAACTGGATACTTGCTCTCGTGGGGTTTTAGTTGTCGAGAAGCGTAGGCAATCACTTTTCCGTGTTGCATCAAAACACAACCTAAGCCCTTTAATGATGCATCCGTGCAAACAGTGAAACCACCTGAACCAGATGGAAGAGTAAGAACTGGTGCAGTGGTCAATCTCTTTTTCAACTCGAGAAAACTTGATTCACATTCATCTGACCAAATGAATTTTACATTTTTCTGGGTTAGGCGGGTAATTGGTTTAGCGATTTTTGAGAATCCTTCGATGAATCGACGGTAATAACTAGCTAAGCCCATGAAACTTCGAATTTCAGGAACGTTTGTTGGTCTAGACCAATTAATCACGGCTTCTACTTTGCTTGGATCAACTGAGATGCCAAAGCGAGATATGACATGACCTAAGAACACCACACGATCTAGCCAAAACTCACATTTTGACAATTTAGCATAAAGTTGTTCCTCGCGAAGTATTTGTAGGACAATTCTCAAGTGTTCCGCGTGTGCCTCTTCAGATTTCGAATATACCAAAATATCATCAATAAAAACGATAACAAATTGGTCAAGAAATTCTTTGAATATGCGATTCATTAAATCCATGAATACTGCTGGAGCATTTGTAACACCAAATGGCATTACCAGGAATTCAAAATGCCCGTATCTTGTCCGGAATGCTGTCTTTGGTAAATCTTCGTCTCGAACTCGCAATTGATGATAACCCGAACGCAAATCGATCTTTGAATAAATAGCAGTACCCTGAAGTTGATCAAATAAGTCATCAATTCGAGGCAATGGGTACTTGTTCTTTATAGTAGCTTGATTCAGTTGCCGATAATCAATGCACAACCGCATCGATCCATCTTTCTTTCGTACGAACAACACTGGGGCTCCCCATGGTGATACACTAGGTCTAATGTAGCCTTTATCTAGTAATTCTTGCAATTGTTCCTTCAACTCCTTTAATTCCAAGGGGGCCATTCGGTATGGTGCTTTAGAAATAGGAGTTGTTCCAGAATTTAATTATATCGAGAATTCTATTTCCCTTGGTGGAGGAAATCCAGGTATTTCGTCAGGAAAAATATCTTGAAATTCATTCACCATTGGGATTTCAGACAATGTTGATTCTGCTTTCTCGGTGTCGACGGCATACATAAGGTATCCTTCATTCCCTTGGAATAATAAACGCGACATCTCCAAGGATGATATCAATGGAATTTTGGCACGTGAGCCCTTACCATAAAAATTCCATTTTGTCCCAGAGTTAGAACGAAAACGGACTATCCCATGGAAACAATCAATGGTGGCATGGTATATTCAGTGTATCTGTGGGGCCCTTAACTCCTAATCGTTATTACAATACAATTTGATTAGGGTTAATTAATTACAGCGGAAAACGAGTTTAAAATTTCTTTACAATGAGCCCAAAATATGCTATTTGAATACTAAAAATAGTATTTCATCTCGCATTATAAAACATGCCCACACATAATTAAAACAACTCATACAACAACAAATCATATCCTCGGGACATACCCCGGTATATATAGATACATAACATATATACTGGGAAAGACCACGAAACCTCAACTCAAACTGTGACTCCCTCCAGAAGTACCATCTCCGGTCTCCTGATATCCTGGAGTACCTGTCATTGTCCACATACAAAGACAACAACAGCCCCGTCTGGGGTGAGCAAAGCTCAGTCTGAAGCAACCACAATATATACCACAGATATCTAAACAATGATATATGATATGCAATGCATGTATGTCGTGGAGGTATCAGGTCAAATGCCCATCCACTGAGCACATGTCAGAATCAATCGAATCGCTATCAAATCAATGCTCGAGCTGGCACACCGGCCTCAATCAGGGATAATCGTATGATAGCGTCGACAAAGCGCCATCAAATCCCAAATCTCAATCAAATCATCGGGGCCACTAATGTCTATGCTTTAAGGGTCATGTAATACCAAACATAGCATCGTGTTCACAAACCCCAGAATCAAATCAAATCATATCAGGGTATCCAAGGATCATAGCTCAACGTGCATGTCATGTATGCCACATAAACTCAACAAATAAGGCATATAGACATGTAATCTCAATCCAATCAATCAAACATATNGCACATAAAATCAACAAATAAGGCATATAGACATGTAATCTCAATCCAATCAATCAAACATATATCATATAATACAGATACCTGTCGTATGTTACCCGGTCGCAACATACCTCAATTCTTCGTTCCAGTCAATGTAGCTTGAAGATATCAGTATAATGATCTATTGCCATCGATAACACATTTATTTCAATCAATAACATCATTCAAAATCACAAATATATTTTGAAACTTAGAAAATTCATATTAAATTCAAATCATAGCATAATTCAATTCCGAGTTCAAAACTTAGTTTCTTGTCGGTTATTCTACCGCATATATAACCGACAAATAATTCTTCAATTTCAGTCCACGATTTAAAATTTCCTAATTATAATAAATTAGGAATAATTCAAAATAACGTCACTATAATCATCTATTCTTCGTTAAAATCATACACTATTCAACTATCTTCAATTTCTGTATGATTTAACAATTTATTGGATTTATTCCAAAAATCGACGAATTTCAAACATCACCAAAACTATAAAATTTATA
>NC_133308.1:11767482-11769303 GCF_012295235.1 Primulina huaijiensis
GGTATATCTCTTTGGACTAGTCAAACGATCAAATTTTCCAAAACTCAAAACATGAAATTTCTCTATCTTTGAGTTTTCTACGTTATATCCAAATTTCAAATCATTTGGACTTCATATGGAAAAGATATGACACTAATTACCATTTTGCCCTTAAAATTAATTCATTATTTTTCAAATTATCTACGAAAATGCCATCAAAATAAATTGAATATTTTTCAACTTATTTACCAAAATGCCATCAAAACTATTTTATCAGTGTTTAGTCTCGGGGTCTCACATTTCTCCCCCACTTAAAAGATTTCGTCCTCGAAATATCAAACATCTCTATATACATAACATTGGCAAACATATAATACGTCACCAGTTATAGTACATATCAAAACTAAAATCAGTAAACGGATAAGTATATATTGAATACAATGGAACGGTTGGAATAGCATCGAATAAATGCGGATATGACTCTCGCATCTTGCTTTCCAACTCCCATGTCGATTCCTCTACACCATGTCGTGTCCATTGTACTCGAACAAGCGGAATCGATTTATTACGCAATACTTTCTCCTTCCGATCCATAATGCAAACAGGTTGTTCAACATAGGAAAGAGAAGGATCAAGTTCAACCTCATCAGGTGCAAGTACATGCGATGGATCTGGTTCATATTTTCTCAACATAGAAACATGAAATACATCATGAATGGCAGATAAAGCTGGCGGCAATGCCAACCGATAAGCAAGATCCCCAACTCGATCAAGGATCTCATACGGACCAACATATCGAGGAGACAATTTCCCTCGCATGCCAAATCGAACAGTGCCTCTAAAGGGAGATATTTTCAAAAACACTTTGTCACCTTTCTGGAATTCCAAGGGTCGTCTTCGTCTATTCGCATAACTCGTTTGACGATCCTGAGCAGCTTTCATCCGCTGTCGAATTAACTGAACCTTATCATTCATTTCCTGTATCATTTCAGGTCCAGTCAATTGCTTTTCACCAATTTCATCCCAGAATAACGGTGATCTACATCGTCTCCCGTATAAGGCTTCAAACGGTGCCATACCAATGCTCGTTTGAAAGCTATTATTATAAAAAAATTCAACTAATGGTAAGGCATCTTGCCATCCAATTCTAAATTCCATCACAACCGCACGTAACATATCCTCTAACGTTTGAATCGTACGCTCAGTTTGGCCATCAGTTCGAGGATGATAAGCAGTACTCATAGCCAAACGCGTACCCATCGCTTCCTGAAAACTACCCCAGCATTTAGAAGCAAACCTGGGATCACGATCAGATACAATTGAGACTGGCACACCGTGCAGTCTCACAACATTCTCAATGTATAAACGGGCCATTCTCTTATAAGGATAAGTCCGTTCATACGGAATGAAATGGGCAGATTTCGAAAGCCGATCAATAATAACCCAAATAGCATCACAGCCCTTGGGCGAACGAGGTAAATGAGTTACAAAATCCATAGCAATATGTTCCCAATTCGACTTTGGGATTTCAAGACTATGGAGTAATCCTCCAGGTTTCATTCTCTCGGCTTTCACTTGCTGACAGACAAGACATTTCGAAATAAACTCAGCAATGTCCTTCTTCATACGTCTCCACCAAAATTGGGGTCTCAATGTCAAATACATCTTTCGACCTCCAGGGTGAATACTGTATTTGCTACAATGTGCCTCTCGAAGAAGGGCAGATTTTAAATCAGAATCATTAGGGACTACCAGCCGACCATTCAGTCGTAAAGAACCATCAGAAGAAATCTGAAATCCAGACTGATGTCCTGCAGATACAAGTTCTTTCGACTTCTGAAT
>NC_133308.1:11771311-11774076 GCF_012295235.1 Primulina huaijiensis
CTATGCTTTAAGGGTCATGTAATACCAAACATAGCATCGTGTTCACAAACCCCAGAATCAAATCAAATCATATCAGGGTATCCAAGGATCATAGCTCAACGTGCATGTCATGTATGCCACATAAACTCAACAAATAAGGCATATAGACATGTAATCTCAATCCAATCAATCAAACATATATCATATAATACAGATACCTGTCGTATGTTACCCGGTCGCAACATACCTCAATTCTTCGTTCCAGTCGATGTAGCTTGAAGATATCAGTATAATGATCTATTGACATCGATAACACATTTATTTCAATCAATAACATCATTCAAAATCACAAATATCTTTTGAAACTTAGAAAATTCATATTAAATTCAAATCATAGCATAATTCAATTCCGACTTCAAAACTTAGTTTCTTGTCGGTTATTCTACCGCATATATAACCGACAAATAATTCTTCAATTTCAGTCCACGATTTAAAATTTCCTAATTATAATAAATTAGGAATAATTCAAAATAACGTCACTATAATCATCTATTCTTCGTTAAAATCATACACTATTCAACTATCTTCAATTTCTGTATGATTTAACAATTTATTGGATTTCTTCCAAAAATCGACGAATTTCAAACATCACCAAAACTATAAAATTTATACCTCAAATCGAAGACCTCATGTCAACGATTACAAAACTGAAGTCGGTTCGTCGATTGGATAAACCGATAAGTCGTATGATCGAAAAGAAAATTGAATCTGTATTTCTCTCTCACCTCACGTACGTCTCTGTTACTTAATGAGGTNCTTTGGACTAGTCAAACGATCAAATTTTCCAAAACTCAAAACATGAAATTTCTCTATCTTTGAGTTTTCTACGTTATATCCAAATTTCAAATCATTTGGACTTCATATGGAAAAGATATGACACTAATTACCATTTTGCCCTTAAAATTAATTCATTATTTTTCAAATTATCTACGAAAATGCCATCAAAATAAATTGAATATTTTTCAACTTATTTATCAAAATGCCATCAAAACTATTTTATCAGTGTTTAGTCTCGGGGTCTCACAGTATCCATTCCCACAATACAATCAAAATCATGCATTGGTAAAATGATAAGATTCAAATGCAGTTCATTTTCTTCACAACTCAACACGCAATCCAATATCATTCGAGTAGACATGATGATCTTATCCATCGGAGTAGCAACAGAAATTGATGTAGGTAATACAACAGGATTCAAAGAATGTGATGTAATGAATGATTCAGAAATGAATGAATGGGATGCACCGGTGTCAAATAATACTCGTGCAGGATAACCAGATACATAACAATTACCTGCTATGACACTTCCTGGTGCTTCCTGAGCTTGATCTTCTGTGAGTGCAAAAACACGAGCCTGGGGTTGGTTTGAGAAATTACGACTTCCCGAGGCTTGCTGCGGTGGTCCATATGACTGCTGAAAAGATTTAGTAGGTACAGTACCTCTACCAGTACTAGATCCTCCACGAAATCCTCCTCAGACAGGTTGTGGAACATCTTCTTGGATGGGCAAACCCTTGCATAATGACCTTCCTGACCACATTCTCGACAAGAGCCATAAACACCAACACATTGTTCACTAAAATGCCTACCTCCACAACGGTTACAGTAGGGACCAGAATAAGTAGTTATTTGATTTTCACCCTGTTGACGATAACCACTAGAACTAGAAGAAACTGATCCAGATTTCTTAAATATCTTTCCTTTAGCTTTTAAATTTTGTTGAGTGGTTAATCTGTTACCTGTAGGAACAAACGAAGCGCTTCCTCTCTTAAGCCCAGCTTCTGCATTTTTTGCTCTTTCGACTGCCTCCGCAAATCCACTAGGTAGTCCAGACACCACATAAGTATAAATGTTGTTGTTTAGTCCATTCACGAAACGATTATATTTTGCCTTTGGGTTTGCTGCTACATGTGATGCGTATTTTAGCATTGCAGTAAAAATAGTGGCATATTCAGCTACAGACATATTCCCTTGTCGTAGGCTGTTGAACACATTCTCTTTTTCGGTGTAGTAAGATGGTGGAGAAAATTGTTCAGTGAATTGAGTTTTGAAGACAGTCCAACTTACCTCGATTCCTTGTTCATCAAATCCCATCTTGGCTGCTTCCCACCAATCTCTCGCACGATCCTTCAGTTGGTATAATGCAAGCTTAAACTTTTGATTATCAGTATACTCCATTAAACTGAACAGGTACTCCATATCTTTAAGCCATGATTCGGATTTTTCAGCATCCTCAGTACCAAAGAATCTCGTGGGACGCAATTTTTGGAATCTTGAAACAATATCATCCATCGTGATTTGTACAAATTGATCAACAACCTGCTCCACTGGATTTTGTTCTGTCATAGGAGTTTCTACATATATCCTAGGACGACCACGACCGCGTCCACTTCCTCGTCCTCTTGTAGCCATCTATAAAGGCCAATAAACAAATATATACACAAAGAAATATTATCAATGTACTATATAAATCTACACACATAAAATATAGGAGCATATAAGCAATTAATTAAGTTTCGCGTAACTCTCGTGAGACCATAATCTTATGGAAGCATTTCTAGCTATACTTCGATACTTTGAGCAATTTCCTAGTTTATTGCTCTGATACCCCTAAGTGTGGGTCCCTCGATTCCCAACAGTAATTGTCATGCATTATTTTATTTAATTACCGTTTTAGCTCGGCAGCGGAGAATGGAATTTTAAAATTTTATGTCAACGCGGGCCCA
>NC_133308.1:11774176-11774617 GCF_012295235.1 Primulina huaijiensis
TCTCATGGGGTCATCAGGTGGTAAGGTTGGGTGTTCTGTCGAAACTTATAGGAGTAGATGCATTGTAGTCGGGGATTCACCGCTTACCTACGGGTATGGATATCCTATGTGTTTTTCATGTATATGTAGTTTGAAATCTCTGATCAGAGTATGGTGGTAATTATGAAAGGGGTTTCATAGATTACACCATCGATGCAACTACGACATGACACATAGTATCGATTCATTGACAACTCTCGATAAACCAATGGTTGTCGAATCGGTCGGGATATATGAGATGAAGGGACCGTACTGTACGCTAACCATAATTGAATGGTTCTTGCAGGCACTATCATTTGATACCTAGGGAATCATGTAAGCGATGCTGCTAGGCGTTTAACATGATTGGTTGGGTACTATCAGACTTGAGTTCTGACGTTCTTATTATCAAGGAGTTGATAA
>NC_133308.1:11774934-11802633 GCF_012295235.1 Primulina huaijiensis
ATAAGGACATGTTTAGTCCGAATCACATGGAGATGTGAACCCACGGCTAGTTGTATCAATGAACCATTGAGGGCCACACAAGTACTAGCTTTCTAGATCCCGATGAGAAGTAAAATAGTTCAATGTGTTGAACGGCTTATAAATGAGTTTATAAGCGTAGGAAAAATATAAGTATGACTTTTATGAGAGAAATGTAAATTTTAATTTATGGAAGTGTTCCTAAATTAAAATTTGGCCAAGTGAATAATGTATTTGAAAATTGTGATTTTCATAAACATTATTATGGACTAAATTAAATTAATTCAAGTGTTGAATTAATTAAACACTAGTGGACCTAGTAGAGTCCAAATAATTAAATTAATTCAAGTGTTGGATTAATTAAATCATATTGAGTCTTGTAGAGCTCAATTAAAATAATTATTTAACTAGTGGGACTTGGGTAAATTCAAGTAATGTTTAATTAGTCTCAAATATGTTTGAGATAATTAAATTTAGTCCATGGTTTTTAATTTGATTAAAAACCATATAATATACATGCATGGGAGGTGAAAGGTTGGGAGACTACTTTTTGTGTTTTCAAGGCATGGCATGCAACTTTTGCTTTCAACTTTTTGCATGTCCAAGACAAGTCTCCCTTCCCCCCATTAGACACACCTTGGCCGAAAATTACACACACTTCTCTCCAAGTTTTTCTCTCATTTTTCTTCTTCAAGTGTTGAGGAAGAAATATTCTTCTCATTGAAAAATCTTCTTGTTTTTCTAGTGCAAAACAAGAAGGGATTTACCTAGCAAGTGGTGGGCCTAATTTTTGAAGGAGGAGGAAGCTTGTAGATCTTCATCCACTCAAGAGCCAAGTTGTTTACAACTTGGTTGGTGCCATTCATCAACCTCAAGAGGTTGATAGGTATAATTTTTCTAAACACACTATGTATGACATTTTGTTGTTTTTGTATTTGCTACACCAAGATATGGAGGTGGCCGAAATTTTTACATAAAAATTTGATTTTTAAACTTCCGTTGCGCTTCCGGTCACCGTAACCGATCCCCTTTCACATATGTTTTACACATTTCCTGAAAACCAAACCATAAGTCGCAGAATTCGAAATAACATAGGCCTGAAAACCAAACCATAAGTCGCAGAATTCGAAATAACATAGGGTGACGGGTTTTGTGACACAGAAATTTCACAGCTTGTGTGGCTTTACGATAAAAGTCATATCTCCCTCGTTTTTTATCAAAAAATTACGAATTTTCAATCTAATCGAAGATAACACAGAGCGATACAAATCATATGTTGAACACATTTCCATAAAGACAACTTATAAGTCACATAATTCGAAATAACAAAGGGTGACGAGTTTTGTGACACGGAAATTTCATCCGAAGACTCAAGTTATCGATCGGCCCTCTCCTAAAACCCACAAAATTTCGACTCCAGCCTTGTGTCCCCCTCTTACTCGACGTGTACAGCCCTTAGAAACATAAAATTGGCAGCCCTTCTCACCAAAGCAAGAAACCGTGCGTTGTGCGCAAGTTATACACACATACGTGTCAAAATCTTTACAAAAGTGATGCTATAAGGGGACCAACGAATTATCATTCAAATAGATATATAATCACGCATATACATGGTGCAAATGATGAGAAAGGAGATACATGACGTGCTTTGATTTTTTATTAACGAAACCTCGAAGAATCGCGCGTCGGGGAAGCACCGGAGGAGCGGGAAGGTATCTTGTTTGAAGAAAAAATGGAGGACCGATATTTTATTCAGCAAGGCTGCTGAAACTTCACGAGACAAGCTGCTAGAATTTTAATGGGTGGGCGGCCAATGATTAGGTTTAGGGTTAAGATTAGTTTAGGGTAATTTTAAATGCTAAACAATGCACTAATGGGTCAAAAATAAGTATTAAGGGATAGTTGGGCTCATTAAGCATTAAATCAAATCCAACAAGCCCAAAAATATTCCCGAAAAATATTTCGTTTAGGTACGTTTTTGAAAATATTGCCTGAACCCTCAAAAAGTCCTCCGAATCGTTAATATTTGCGTACCGAATAAAAATATATCACGACGGGTAAAAATACCCAACCAAAGCCCATTTTCAAAAATCATACTTAAAAAAACCTCATATTAAATAATTAAAAATAATTATTCAATAAAAATATTTTTCTTGAATATCACCGGTCTCTGTTCCTCGTTCAAGCGCGAAATACAATTAAATATCCTAATGCATGAAACTTTAAATAAATCATGAATTAAAACAAAAATTAATGAAATAAACATGCATTTAATGCTTTAAAGGAATTTAATAAAATACAAAAGAATTTTAATAACTTGCATGCATGTGGTTCACGTGGACCTTCAAATTTTCGGGACGTTACATAGGGTTTCAATTCAATAAGTGCAGAATTTCTAGCAGTGGTTCAAACGTGATTATAGGGTCTTAAACGGTCTGAATATGGTTGTTTTAGGTCTGGTTATGTGTCATTAAGTCATGGTTTAAATTTGAGAAAGTTCGATTATGTTTCGGGTTGATTCGGGTTAGAACTTAACCGGGACTCCGGTCCAATATTCAAAATGAATTATAGAAGTTAACGCATGGGCTTGATTTTACGTCTAAGAAATGATTATAAGTATGTTTTAAGGTGTCTTGATAAGTTCGGATGGATTCCGGTCGAAGTTTTAAGGTACAGGGGTAAAATGGTCAAATTAGGGTTTCAGAGGCAAAATGGTCATTTTGCAACTGAATCGAGTTAATTGTCCTGGAATTTCCATGATAACTGAAAATGCATATTTAACATGTTTATGTGAATTATGAATATGAATTTTTATGATAATGTTGAAAAAATACGTTGCATGCTTGGTTTTAAAAAAATGTAGGTATATGCATGAATTTTACAAATGATGAATACGATGAAATGTTTTTGAAACAGGTGAGTTGGTTGTGACTAATACTGAAACGTCTGCTATTCGTTTTCTTAAAACGTGCTCGAAATTTTATTTTTTTTCCTCTTTAATCTCCATAATTCGAAATCTACATATATATAAATACTTTAAAATACCTTAACACCATTTTGAAATAAACAATCAACGACCATTTAAAAATCCAAAAGAAATAGTTTAAAGCATAAAATCGTCAAACGTTTTACCAACCTAAAAACATTATTTGAAAAGTATAGCCCATACTATAACATCTCAAAAACCACTCATAACCATAAATAAATTGTCGTAAAAATATTCTTAACATAAATCAAAATCATAAACTAGTGCGAAAAACTAGCGTCGGTCCTCGGGTTATGCGCACCTTCAGTCCAGCAAAGTCAACCATTGTAATGCCCGAGATGTTATTATGTTAATTGAGATTATTGATTTCGAAATGGTTGTAATTAGAAGGAACATTCTGAGGCATGATTTGAGATAGCATATGATATTGTGTTGGGTGAGGACAGAAATTGTGGCGCATGTGCGCCGAGGATAGGCGCGCATATGCGCGAGTTGTTCGGGAAAAGAATGTGCCGAGACGAAAGTCTCGCGCATATGCGCGAGATGAGGCGCGCATATGCGCGAGCAGGCCAGTAGCCAAACTGCCGAGACAGAGCTTCTCGCGCACATGCGCGGAGTGAGGTCGAGCATATGCGTGAGCTGCTGTGATGGTTATGCGCCGAGACAGAATGTCTCGTGCATAAGCGCCGAGGAGGGTTGCGCATATGCGCGAGAAGTGCAATTTAAAAATGAAGCCACGTTTCTTTACCATGCAATAAATGGATAATCATTTTCATTTTCCCTCATAATTCATCAGCAAGAACGAGGAATTGTCGTGGAAAATACTTACGCCTTTTAGTTTAGAAATTTGAAGTTGCTGCGAAATCCGTCCGTCAGAATTTTGATCCGATCATAATTCTGTGATCCTCTTGACACAAGCTTCGACAAGATGTAAGTTTTCTTATGTTTTGTTATGGTTTGAAAATATGATATTGAAGGAATCAAATATGATTAATATATGGTGTTTTGGAGACATTAGACATCGTATAATCGAAAACAGATCGAAGAATAGACACCATATCAAATTGTTATGATTTTTCAGCTTTGATTTGACGAGATTATACATATTTGGTATCAGATTATGTTATTCATTGATTCGGAGATATTGAGATTGGTATATAGTGATTTTGTATTGCCGGTATTTCGAGATTGCACTGTTATGCCGTCAAAATTTGCGAAGATTGAAATATCTGATCTTGTTTGAATGGAATGGTGATATTGTATATTCGATTGTCATTGCCACATTGAGTATTGACAGCTTCGAATCCAAGACTTCGATTTCGTCATACTGACAGAAAGAAAGGTATAAATCAATGTTAAATCGGGAAGTTATGACTCGAGTTAGATTCGACTTGAGTTTTCCCAAAACCACATAGTTTATTTTATTGCATTGATGTTTGCAATTCATGAGATTGATATGTTTAGTCTATTGATTTATAGCATAGCATGTATTGAGTCTTAGGCAGATGTTCCTAGTCATTGGCAGAGGTGCCAAGTCTTTGGTAGAGATGCCAAGACACTGGATGTTTGGTTTATATCGATGTTGCTTAGGAGTAGATCGACTCCTATTGCTGAGATTCGATATACTATGCCAACGTCTTGAAACCGGGATCCCTAGATTAGAGAAGAGTCGAGTCAGAGATTAAGAGTCAAGAGTTTGACTTATGGTTTATATCACTTCATGTCTTTCAAATTTGATACATGTTATTGATAACTGTTATATGCTTTTATATCTGTTATATGATTGCATGTATACGTTGTTTATACAGGGAATATATTTCTCACCGGAGATATCCGGCTGTTGTTGTGTCTGTATGTGTGCATGACAACAGGTGGGACATGATCAGGATCGAGAAGAGGATGAGAGATCAAGATTAGCGTGGAGATCCGGGCCCAGAAGTAGAGTGGGTTTTAGCACTAGATATGTAGATGTGGAACCCTAATTTGATGTAAATGTATTCAGTACAAGACTTGTATTTTTAACTTTAATGTTTATATCAGATTGATTATGATATGTTCCGCATGTGTATAAAAAAAAATTTAGACCCAGCTTATTAATTGATCCAATTATTCCCAAAGATGATTAAAAAATGAATTAGCGTCCGGGTCTCCACAACCATCAAGACCTCCATAACCACCAGCATCAATCACACCTAGTGAGTCTAAAGACTCAACACACCATGATCTAGATAACAAGTACTACATATACAGATCACATGCAACAGTGAAAAATATTTGTACTTAAAATATCGTTTTCATGAAGATGCATAAACTTTAAACATAACCATTTTAATATTAATGCATCAACTTTAAACGTAAACATTTTCATAAATTTTTCATAAACATTTTCTTAAACATTTTCATATCATCATAAACATATTCATATTCATATCCATATCCATGTTCATATTCGTATACATATCCATATTCGTATCAACATATTCATATTCATATTCATATTCCTTTCGTTGAACTCAGATCGATAATTTTGACTCGTATTCGTATTAGTATTGGGCGATGGATCCATATATAAAAACCACAGTACTGGGCGGCAAGGACATCAGCAACACTCTCAACGGTCAACTGAGCCTTAGCCAACGTATTAACATATCAACATATTCGTATCAATGAAAACACGATCGTCGGACTCTCACTGAGACCATAACCCTCACGATATTTCTAACATATTTAGTCACAATTACATCACTTCCTTCAACGTTTCGTATTATCATCACTTAATAAAAATTAAACATGCATATAACGTTATTCTATTAAACCAAGCATGCAACATATCTTTTAAATTTCAATATTAAATCATAAAAATCCATAAACATTTAAAAATCATAAATTAACATATTAAAATCATTAACATCCATAAACATTTTAAAATAATAACATATCAGATCATAAAATCCATAATCGTTTAAAATAAACATGTTAACATATTAAAAATCCATAAACATTTTAAAATAACATTTTAGCATCATAAACATTTAAAATAACACTTTGACATATTACTTCATAAATATTTAAAGTAACATCTTTAACATATTAAAAATCCATAAACATTAAAAATAAACATATTAACATCCTAAAAATTCATAAACACTTAAAATTGACATGTTAACATATAAAAATTCATAAACATCCATAATCATTGAAAATAATAATATTAGCATATAAAACAGCATTCAGGACACTGCCATGACGTTAACTAATTTTCGGGTGTAAAATGACCGTTTTACCCCTACACGTAAAATTTCACGTTTTTGAAATTTTCTTAATTTCATTGACTCTAACATGTCCCAAATAATTATTTAAGCTTACAAGAATTTTCTCATATTTTTATTTACTTTAATTCGATGACTTTTAACTTATTCTTTAAATATAGCATATTACTGCGTTTTAATCCCGAATTAAACCAAACCTTAATATAAAATTCCCAAATTAAAAACTTAGACTTTTAATATTATTTGAGATTAAATAAAATTTTATTAAGCTTAAATATAGGCGTTTCTATTAATTCTTTAATTAACGTTTCGTGCGGCGATTAAATCTCGGATAAATCCAAAAATCATTATTTTGATTCCAAATTTTAAACATAGCATTTTTATTATTTATTCTACCCTTCCAAGTCATGAGCCACACCCGTGGACCCATGGTTTTACTTTTTCTTCTTTAATTTTTGTTTTTGACCCTTAACCGATCAACCCGAGCCATCTCTCGATTTACTCGAGCCACGCCCAAGCCACCTCAAGCCAAACCATAGACAACCCACCTAGAGACCCTACTGACCAAGACTGGCCCAACGAACCAGCCCTGGCCCGCTCAAAAACCTCTTAACCCCTGAACCCAAGTGCATGCGTGTGCGCGTGTGTAGTGTCCTTGTTGTATTGGGACTCCTAATCGCCTAGGACTCTACCAGCCCTTAACCACCAAGCCACACGACCCTAACCATCCCTGAACCACACCCAGACCATACCCAGACCAGCCCAAGCCCTGGAACCCATGCACAAGCCTCCTGGATCAGAACCTGTCATGGCCGAGAGGCACACTTGTCATGCACTCTTCGTTTCTGTTGCTAGCCACCTAACCAACGAGCTAGCCCTTGAACCAGCCCCTCACGCACCCTCCTAGGACCCTAATGAGTCGACCTATCCTAGCCCAGAGCCCCCTGGCCGAGCCTCTTCTTCCCTGCACCAGCTGCAATCCCTGCGCCACTTCCCTTCCAATTCTTCAGTGGCTAGGACTCCTCCCCAGCCCCTGGTCTCGAGTCCTAGCGTGGCTAGGACTCTTCCCCTGACCTCTCACGGACACTAGCCAGGTCTTGGTCCCAACCGAACCAAACCCAGCAACAAAACTCAAAGAGCCGAGCCCCTCAAAACCCCTTGACAGAAAAGTGGTCCCAGCTTGTATGTTTCTTGATTGTGCAATATTTTTGGTGATTTTTATGATAGTAAAACTTGTGTAAATCATCCTTGATCATATCCTAACCATGACAGCCCCTTTAGCAACCATATAAACATGTTTTTGAATCCAATATCAAGGGTTAACACAAGCATATGCATAGTTACGAAAATTGTGAATTGTGTGACTTGTTTTCATGCAAATTCATAAATAATTACATAATATGGTGTGATGATGAGTAAATGAAGAATATGGCGTGCCTTTACGCATTAAAAGAACGATTTTATGTTGACGAATCGAAGAACAACGGCACGAAGACGATGACTCGATTTTTCTTGCAAGTTTTCGAATTTTCATTTGCTTGTTTATGATGTGTGTGCCGTGACTTGAAGGAGAGAAAAGAGTTTGAAGATTTGTGGGGTGTGGGGCGCGGGATAATATGGGGTTAAGGGGTAGGTTTTGAGCTTAAATAATAATTAGAAACTTTAACAAAAGTTTAGGCCCATTAGGAAAGTTAATTAGGCCCAATAGCCCATTAGTGCTTAATTAAAAATACTTAAAAGATTTAAAAATAGTTTTACTTAAATAAATTTGTGAATTTATTAGCTGGGTTGCCAAAACGTTTGTATTTTTGTTGAAAATCCAACACCGATAAAAATTACGTCCCGGCGTATAAAATCACCTCAAAACACCTTATTTTCAAAAATATGAAAAATCATCACTCATATTTTAAATAATTAAAAACAATTAACCAATAAAAACATTTTCTATTTTTCAGCCATCGGTCTCCATTCCTCGATCGCAACTCGAATAACCTTTAAAAATACATTTTAATGCAACTATGAAAAAAATATAATTTAAATATGTCAACATGTACAACATAATTAATTTATGAAATTAAACAATTAATTGAAATATATGAGAATTTAATAGCTTGCATGCATGTGATTTACGTGGATCTTAAAATTTTCGGGCATTACAATCTTCCCCCCTTCAATTGAATTTTGTCCTCGAAATTCGATTATCCTAGATAATCAAAAGTTTAGACTTAGTCTTAGTATCCCAAAAATCCACGCTTCCGCTGCGCTACTCTGATAAAACTTAAGTTCTAGAATCTCCTTACGTCTCCTTCATCCCAATTAAATTTACCTTTTAAATCCTTATTTGCGAATTGCAATTTAAAAATACTCATAATGACTTAGTGTTGTTACTATTATAACTTCGAATTTCAACTTTTCTTACAATTCTCAATATTAAAACATGGATGCCCACACTTATCGTATATTACTTTCCTTATATTATGCCCAAATGTTCATCAACTTATCATAATTCAACATTAAAATCTCAAACGCATCCGCTAACGCTTATATTTTTAAACCTAATATTGTTCCATCCTTTAAAACCCTTGATTAACATTCCTTATAATCTTATAACACATATATCCCAAGGTTCCAAATATTTTTAAAAGACTAAATCATCGAAAATTCTTATCATTTAATCAATTCAATCCGCACTTATTGTTAAACTAGTCCTCAAATTTCTTAAAAATTGTAAAATAAATTCTTAATTTCCTCAAAAATCATCCCATTTGATCCTTACTTTCAAAAATCCTACGATCGACCTATAAGTTTTTGGAATTCTTAATTCCCTTCTACGGGTTCCTATAACATAAATTTCGATAAATTTAAACTTATTTACCCAAAATCAATTCCTATAATCAATCTTACCTTTCATCAGACTTAAAATCTCAATTTATACATTTTCTTACTTCCAAAGATAATCGCAATCTTCGGATCATTATAACTTATGAGTAATTCTCAAAAAGTAATTCAACTAGTAACCACGAATCATAAATATTTTCTTAGAAAATCTACGTGTCCCAAAGATATTTATAATATTCACGATTAACTTATGACCCAAACAGTAGAACGTCAATACTAAAACCCAAAAATCAACATAGTCCAATTCCACCACAAGCCAACATGTGTTGAAATAAAATAATTTTTTATTTCATATCGTATCACGTATAAAAATTCTAAAGCATATAAATCATATATTATCATAAAACTATTAAACATGTGACGTAAACATATGATTCATGTAGTCATGCATATAACAACGTATAAATCATATAAAGCATGTAAACTTACAATTTGAGGCTTGACGACTGAGCTTCCTGGCGCTGATGGCGGCACAACCCTTTACAGGAACCTGGCTCTGATACCAACTGAAACGTCTGTTATTCGTTTTCTTAAAACGTGATACAAATTTTTTTTAACTCCTTAATCTCCATAATTCGAAATCTACATATATATAAATACTTTAAAATACTTTGACAGCATTTTGAAATAAACAATCAACTACCATTTAAAAATCCAAAAGCAATAGTTTAAAGATTAAAATCGTCAAACATTTTACCAACCTAAAAACATTATTTGAAAAGTATAGCCCATACTATAACATCTCAAAAACCACTCATAACAATAAATAAATTGTCGTAAAAATATTCTTGACATAAATCATAATCATAAACTAGTGCGGAAAACTAGCGTCGATCCTCGTGTTATGTGCACCTTCAGTCCAGCAAAGTCAACCATCAAGACCTCCATAACCACCTGCATCAATCACACCTAGTGAGTCTAAAGACTCAACACACCATAATCTAGATAACGAGTACTACATATACAGAACACATGCAACAGTGAAAAATACTTGTACTTAAAATATCGTTTTCATTAAGATGCATAAAATTTAAACATAACCATTTTCATAATGATGCATCAACTTTAAACATAAACATTTTCATAAACTTTTCATAAACATTTTCGTAAACATTTTCATATCATCATAAATATATTCATATTCATATCCATATCCATGTCCATATTTGCTTCCATATCCATATTTGTATCAAGATATTCATATTCATTTTCATATTCATATTCATATTCTTTTCATTGAATTCAGATCGATAATTGTGATTCGTATTCGTATTGGACGATGGATCCATCTATAAAAACCCCAGTACTTGGCGGCGGGGACATCAGCAACACTCTCACCCGTCAACTGAGCCTTGGCCAACGTATTAACATATCAACGTATTCCTATTCGTACCAATGGAAACACGATCGTCGGGCTCCCACTGAGACCATAACCCTCACGATATTTCCAACATATTTAGTCACAATTACTTCATTTTCTTCAACGTTTCAAATTCTCATCACTTAATAAAAATTAAACATGCATATAACGTTTTTCTTTTAAATCAAGCATGCAACATATCTTTTAAATGTCAATATTAAATCATAAAAATCCATAAACATTTAAAATTCATAACTTAACATATTAAAATCATAAACATCGATAAAGAATTTAAAATAATAAATCATAACATATTAGATCATAAAATCCATAATCGTTTAAAATAAACATGTTAACATATAAAAATCCAAAAACATTTTAAAATAATATTTTAACATCATAAATATTTAAAATAAATTTTGACATATTACTTCATAAATATTTAAAATAACATATTCAACATATTAAAAATCCATAAACATTAAAAATAAACATATTAACATCCTAAAAATTCATAAACACTTAAAATTGACATGTTAACATATAAAAATTCATAAACATCCATAATCATTGAAAATAATAATATTAGCATATAAAACAGCATTCAGGACACTGCCGTGACGTTTAATAATTTTCGGGTGTAAAATGATCGTTTTACCTGTAGACGTAAAATTTCACGTTTTTGACATTTTCTTAATTTCATTGACTCTAACATGTCCCAAATAATTATTTAAGCTTACAAGCATTTTCTCGTATTTTTATTTAGCTTAATTCGATGACTTTTAACTTATTCTTTAAATATAGCATATTACTGCATTTGAATCTCGAATTAAACCAAACCTTAATATAAAAATTAGACTTTTAATAATTATTTGATCTTAAATATAATTTTTCATAATTTTATTAAGCTTAAATCTAGGCGTTTCGATTAATTCTTTAATTAATGTTTCGTGTGGCGATTAAATCTCGGATAAATCCAAAACTCATTATTTTGATTCCAAATTTAAAACATAGTATTTTTATTATTTATTCTACCATTACAAGTCATGATCCATACCCGTGGACCCATGGTTTCACTCTTTCTTCTTTAATTTTTGTTTTTGACCCTTAACCGATCAACCCGAACCATCTCCCGATTTAATCGAGCCACGCCCAAGCCACCTCAAGCCAAACCCTAGCCAACCCACCTAGGGATCCTAATGACCAAGCCCAGCACAAAGAACCAGCCCTGGCCCGCTCAAAAACCTCCTGCCCCCTGAACCCAAATGCATGTGTAGTGTCCTTGTTGTATTGGGACTCCTAGTCGCCTAGGACTCTACCAGCCCTTAACCACCGAGTTTACATGGCCCTAACCATCCCTGGACTACACCCAGACCATACCAAGACCAGCCCAAGCCCTGGAACCCACGCACAAGCCTCCTGGATCACAACCATGGCCGAGAGGTACACTTGTCATGCACTCTTCGTTTTTGTTGCTAGCCACCTAACCAACAAGCCAGCCCTTGAACCAGCCCTCACACACCCTCTTAGGACCCTGATGATTCGACCCAGCCCAGCCCAAAGCTCCATGGCCGAGCCTCTTCTTCCCACACCATCTGCAATCCATGTGCCACTTCCCTTCCAATTCTCAGCTAGGACTCCTCCTCATCCCCTGGTCTGGAGTCCTAGCATGGCTAGGACTCTTCCCCTAACCCCTCATGGACCCTAGCCATGCCCTGGTCCCAACCGAACCAAACCCAGCAACCAAACTCAAAGAGCCGAGCCCCTCAAAACCCCTTGAAAGAAAAGTTGTTCCAGCTTGTATGTTTCTTGATTGTGCAATGTTTTTGGTGATTTCTATGACTCAAAAACTTGTGTAAATCATCCTTGATCATATCCTAGTCATGACAGCCCCTTTAGCAACCATATAAACATGTTTTTGAATCCAATATCAAGGGTTAAACACAAGCATATGCATAGTTACGAAAATTGTGAATTGTGTGACTTGTTTGCATGCAAATTCATAAAAAATTACATAATATGGTGTGATGATGAGAAAAGGAAGAATATGACGTGCCTTTGTATATTAAACGCATGATTTTACGTTTACGAATCGAATAACGACGGCACGAAGACGATGACTCGATTTTTCTTGCAAGTTTTCGAATTTTCATTTGCTTGTTTATGATGTGTGTGCCGTGACTTGAAGGAGAGAAAAGAGTTTGAAGATTTGTGGGGTGTGGGGCGCGGGATAATATGGGGTTAAGGGGTAGGTTTTGAGCTTAAATAATAATTAGAAACTCTAACAAAGGTTTTGGCCCATTAGGAAAGTTAATTAGGCCTAATAACCCATTAATGCTTAATTAAAAATATTTAAAAGATTTAAAAATAATTTTGCTTAAATAATTTTGTGAATTTATTTGTCGGGTTGTCAAAACGTTTGTATTTTTGTTGAAAATCTAACACCGATAAAAATTACGTCCCAACGTATAAAATCACCTCGGAAATCCTTATTTTAAAAAATATGAAAAAGCATCACTCATATTTTAAATAATTAAAAACAACTAACCAATAAAAACATTTTCTATTTGTAGAACCCGGAAATCAGATTACGTATAAGCCATGCATAATTCTAGTATTTAAATTAAAATAATTTTTATTGCATGAGTATTTAAATTTAATTATTTTACGTAGTAGTTTAATTTTTATCTTTTCAGTTATTTCAGTGAGGCCGGACTGGAGTTGGAGTTTTGAGATAAAATTTAAGATTTAGAAAATATTTCCAGAATTTATTTTAGCTAACTAGTAAGTTAATTTAAGTTAAAAGGAAGTTTAAGGAATTATTTAAGTAACTTGAGGTAAGTAGGAAATAAGTTCATTTAGGTTCCATAATTAAGAGGTTAATTCACTAAATTATTTAAAGGATAGGTAAGGCTCTTAAGGTTTGAAATTCACTAACTAAACAATATTTCCCCTCCATTTATTAGATCAAATTTCGGCCACCCCTTGGAGTTACAGCATTTCTTTGACAACTCACCCCTTTGACCCATTCATTGTCATTTCTTAACATGATAATCCTTTCATCTATTAAACCTCATTAATTAATATTAGATCATTATCCTAGCCTAGTTTAGCATGTAGAATCGGTCATCCCTCTCCAACCATTACTTTGATATCAACCATTTCAAAATTCAAAAAGAAGCAAGACTTGGTCATGCCAGTTGAATCCCTTTATTATTGGAACTCCCCTCACTCTCCTAACCATCATTTCCTCTCCCCCATCACCGAAAATTTGAGAGCATTTCAGTGTAAAAAAAAACGTGAGCCTCATAGCTAGATTAAGAGAGAAAATAATTGGGTAGAAGGAAGATCAAGAAGATCACTCCGCCTCCTCCGCGCCGCGTCGTCGTTTCGTTTGTTTTCTTTTCAAACCGAACCAAGGCATGTATATGTTTTTATTGACTCTTCAATCAAGTCATATTAATATTTTAAAACATCATGTGTGCATCAATCATGAAGGAGAAAACCGAAATTTTCAGCAACAAGAACAAGAAATAAATTCTGCACGGTTTCCTTTCCTTTTCATGCTTCACGGGTTGGCTTTTTTTCATTGTTTCAGGTATTGGTTCGATTCCAGGCTTCCAAGGCTGCTCCTAGACATGCACTATGGTGTGTCAAGACCATGTTGGTCCATTTGTTCAGTCCCATACACTCTGGAAACACGCATGTGACAGCAACAACCCAAATGTGTCCATTTGAGTCTCGATTTGTATAGTTGCTGTCAAGGGAGGGAGTTTCTGATCTTGGCTGCCCCATGAGCCTATAGCCATGGTTAGAAAACTTCCCTATCATGTCTAAGTCGTGACCAAGTCGCCCGTTTGAGGCTTGGTCCATGGTGAATCGGTTTTCAAATCAAAAAGAAACAAGAACAGATTTTCGGTCCTTCCTCTTATTTAATGTGTTGTTTGATTTTAGGGAGTGGTTTGGATCTTGGTTGGCCTCTGGCCCTTAGCCACGGTTCACACCCTACCTCTTGATGTCTAGCTTGTGCCATGGTCAATCAAATGGCCACTGGAATGACACGAGATAGCAAGCGAAGCAAAACACCACACGCACGCAAGGGTGCTCTCGGGTGGGACTTTTCGGTTGGTTTTGGGTATTGTTCGAATTGTGGCTGGCCTAGGACCCTTAGCCATGGTTCAAATCATTCCATAGGATGTTAGTAAGGGCTTTGGTTGGTGGTGCAAGCCCCAATGGCCGATAGTCTCGAAATAGACACAAGGAAGTGAAGGCACGGCTGCTGTATTTTGTGGACAGCAAGTGGTGCGTTGGTTTGGAGGCTCGTTCGAGTTCTTGGTTGGCTTTTAGCATATGGCCTTTGACTGGACAGTGCCTCATCAAGTTAGAATGGTCATGTTTTTGGCCGTTTGTGATTCGGATCATTTTAGAGGTCGTACGAGAAATTTCGGTAAGATGTGCCAAATTGACTCTCGAAAGAGCGTTTCATGTTTTGGCCTCCATTCACCAAAATTTCGACTTACACAATTTTAGGAGCATTATATTATCATTTTAAGTGTATTTTTATCATGACTAAATGATGGTTCGGTGTTGGTTTGGGTTGGCACGGAGTCATGATTAAATACGAAGTTGTTGGGCGTAATTGTCTCGTTTTTTGATTCAATTACAAAGTTTGGTCAAGAAAATCATTTGCATATTTTTCATGATAAATTTATGTCGCAGCGAGCCTGGGAACGATCCAATCCATGTGGTAAAATAACACAGGATATTTCATTATTCCATTTAATTATATTACGTGCATAATTTGAGATTTATGCTATATTGCTTGTGGACATTTCACTATCATGGGATCATTGTATCATCCGGTCGCCAGTTATCGGTCAGTTCAGTTCAGTTCCCCCCAGTATACTGTGGCATTAGTCTGATCAGACGCTCATTACTTCACCCGGTCGCCAGTTACCGGTTAGTCCATCTCAGTTCAGTGCAGGGGCCACTTGCGTAGAACATAATCTCAACAGAAAATTTATGACATGTTATTTTATGACAGGGCTCAATTGAGCAAGCATTTCACTTATAATTTTTAGTCAGTTATGCACGTATTATAATTGCTCATGACAAGTTATTTTCACATTATGCCTCATGACATGATATTTTTATTCTCTTGCAACTTTATTATATTATTTACTCGTTATTTACGATATATGCATGCTGAGTCTTTAGACTCACCAGACTTGATTGTTGTAGGTACTGATGATGTCGGGATCGAGGGCGGGGACCAGTGAGCCAGCTCGAGTCGGCAGTAGTGGAACCCGAGGACCTCATTTACAGCACTCGCCATTTTTATGCTCAAACATTTTTATCAGTTGTTGGATTTTTACTTGTTATTTTGTGAGCAATAATTTCTTCCGTTGCTATTTTTAAACATTAAACTTGATTTATCAGATTATTTGGTGAATGAGGCATTTTAATTATTTTAAAAAGAAAATTTTTAATTTTTCCGCAAATTTTCAAACCCGAATTTTCGGGCCATTATACTATTTTTCAGCTCTCGGTCTCCGTTCCTCAATCGCAACTCGAATAACCTTTAAAAATACATTTTGATGAAACCATGAAAAAAATATAATTTAAATATGTCAACATGCACAACATAATTAATTTGTGAAATTAAAGCAATTAATTGAAATACAAGAGAATTTAATAGCTTACATGCATGTGGTTTACGTGGATCTTAAAATTTTCAGGACGTTACAAATACGAACACGAAAATGTAAGGCCAAGGTTTAGTTGACGGGTGAGAGTGTCACTGATGTCCCCGCCGCTTGGTACCATAGTTATACATAGATGAATCCATCGACCTACAGCTGGTACGAAAGTCACAACTAATGATCTGAATTCAATAAAGAAAAATGAATATGTATATGATGATATGATATGATATAATTTGATACGACCCGATATGTTGGTGTTTATGTTTATTCTTTGAAAGATCACGAAACTTATTTTGGTTATAGTACTTTTCACTGTTGCGTGATATGTATATGTACTTGTTATAACGGTTCAGGTATGTTGAGTCTTTAGACTCACAAGGTGTGATTGATGCATGTGATCATGTGGATGAGGAGACTGGAGGCACTGAATACTGAGCATGCTGAGCTAGGGGTGCACGTGAAAACCCGAGGACCTTGAATTTCTTCCACACAATATGATTTTTGAGACATGGGGTAAAACAATATTTTTAAATGTTTATGAATTTTTAATACGTTATTGAATTGACAGATTTTTGGTAACATGTTTGAGATTTTCTTTTCAAACAGCAGACTCTGATATTGATTACATTTTAAAGATTTGATAATTGTAATTATTTTATTCAATCGTTGGATGGTTTTTATACAATGTAAGTTTCGATTTTTCTTGCATTTATGTGGTTATGGTTTCGGCCATTACTTAAAAAATAAAAATAAAAATTTCAGTAGTATTTTAGTAGTGATGTTTCACGTGTAGTATGTGCTAACCTCCACAGAGCCTTGTTGTAATCCATTTAACAGTTTCTTAATTTGAAAAATGCGAGGAGCATTGCTCTGTTGAAAGCGATCGAGCAGATCTGACCAAATTTCATGCGATGTCGGAAAATACAGTAAGTTATCGGCAATTTCACGATTAACAGAATTCAGTATCCATGATATCACCATACTATTGCATCTCAACCACGATCTGTATAGAAGATCGTCGATTGGGGGTCGCAAGAAGCTACCATCGACAAATCCAAGATTATTTTTGGCTGTCAAAGCCATTGACATAGCACGATTCCAGGTATTATAATTCGTACCCGTAAGAACATGTGACACCAGATTCAATCCTGGATGATCACCATTGTGCAAATAGAACGGGCTGCTGGAATATTCTTCCATCGATGCTCGAGCAACAGCCTGATTACTTGAAGCTTGACCACTTTTCTCTATGGAAAAGTAACAGCAGAGTCTGGAGCAGATTAATGCTCTGAAAATGTAGAGAACTTGCAAAAATGGATTATCCATAACCGTAACCGCAATGCGGAAGAAGAATTACACGAGCTCACAGTCAATGAACTTGTTCTCTTAACTAAAAAACATATCTCCTAATATGTGTATATGACAAAAGAAAAGAAGACAACTCAACATAAGCGTTTGTACATAAAACGTGTTTCCAACGTACACTTCTAATAAGTGCATCCAAGCAACAAACTGAGCATTGAGTACTCTTGGGGAAAAATTAAAACATAAATTAATTTTAGGGGAAAAAACAGGAAAACTACTCATACATATGCTAACCTATATTGGTTTTTGAACATATGGTTGGTCGACATTCTGTTTTAATGCAAAATATGGACTTCTCCTTCACAATACTAGTCATTTTTTGATGGAATGCCAATTGACGCCAGCCATATTATTTGCAATGTTTTGCAGGAAACGATAGCCGTAAGCTCAGTATTCCAACAAAAAAGAACTAAAAGTGTAAACTATGCCAAGTTGTTGTGCTAAGAGTGAATTTTGACACATTAGAGGACCGAATGAATATAGAACAACTTACAAGATCAATTTTGTCATTTCCCATTAATTAATTTTTAAACTTTATGATAAAATCATGTATGTAAGTACTAATTTCCTCCGGTTTCTCTTGATTGATGAAATGTCCAGTGTTCTCCATCACAATGCATTCCTCCAGTAATGGCACGTCATTCTTGAATCCACCTCCATGCACGTATTCTTTCACGCCCGGGGTTGTGTACACCATGTCAACATCTCCAACTATAAATTTCACCGGAACAGTCACTTTTGCTCCTGTCCATGCAGCTGTTAGCTCCCAATTGCTACACAAAAATTCATTAAATAAGAATTTAGCACTTCAAATAAGAGCCCAACACCATATATATACCAACTCGAAAACTAGCATATTGAGTGAGAGGGTCTCTCAGTTATGTGCAACTATGCACGATCACATGTTTCAATCAGTATTTGATGCATGGACGTAAGAAGACACAACTGAGTTTAAATAACTAGGTCGGAGATCCTTTCGAGCATAAGTATTGCTCAATGATTAGATATGAGATGTTAGAAACAGAGAGGACGCAATATATGATTGATGAATCGGCCTTACAAATCAAGGGCTCGATAATAGTTAAGTCCACCAGTGAAGCCCTTCTGTTCATATTTTGTAGCATAATACTCGAGGTCTTCTTCTTTAAGCCATGAAGGTAAATTTATTTGATTTATGTCGGATCCGAATGGGTTCTCTTTGGGTAAATGGGAGGGGCCCGGTTTGCGGTCTGTAAGGATTTTCTTGATCACTGCTTCAGCTCCATATTTTGCCATTTCTGATTCGATTTTTCCAGGTTCCTGCACCATAATTATTTTTTGAACACTTCATGAATTTGTATCTATCATAAATTTCAACAACTTGTCATGCTATCCTGAAATATATTTTACCAACATATTAAAAGTTAATTAATCTATGGAGTTTAACTTTTATATATGTGTCTTAATATAGTATAGATACACACACGTGTTGCATATACATAATAATTTTATACATAAAATAATATTTTGTTATTATNATTAAGAAGAATGAAAATGATGAAATTTTAAGTTACAATCATATTTATAGACTTCACCAATACACCAAAATATTTAATATACGAAATCAAATTTAATATAATACTAGCGATTGAAGCATACATCTTGAATGTGCACAAATCAAGGATAAATCCGAAATATGGAGATTTGAGACTGTGATTATTTTTATTAAGTGTGAATTGAAAGAAGATGGAATTAGGTTAATGAGTAGGTCTTTTGTGAGACGGTCTCACGAATCTTTATCTGTGAGACGGGTCAACCCTACCGATATTCACAATGAAAAATAATACTCTCAGTATAAAAAGTAATAATTTTTTCGTGGATGACCCAAATAAGAAATCTGTATCACAAAATACGACTCGTGAGACCGTCTCACACAAGTTTTTGTCTAGGTGTTAATTTGGATGGAAATTATATAAAGTTGGGGGAATGTTTAGTTAAAGTTATACATATTTCTTAACAAATATATGTATGGACATTTATGGAATTTTAAAATCGATTCGCCAACACAACAAAAATTAGTTATTTAATTAAATCTTCCCCCCACTTCTTATTCATTTTTTTTTATCTAAATTAAACTATCGCACCTCTTTTCAAATTTACAACCAAATTAAAATAATTAGAGGTATTCATCGATTGATTCGGTTTGTTTTTCCGCAATTTATTTTGATTTTTAAGATTTTCGATTTTAAAATATATAGTTCGATATATGAACTTTTATCCTTAGGTTTGGTTTTATTTCTACCAAAACGGTTTAATTTATTCAGTTTTGACATTTATTTAAATTGGAAATTAAATTATAATACATCATCTTTTTAGTTAATTTTTTTTAGTAAAAACTTAAAATATAAGTCTAAAAGAATTAAATAATTAAAAATCAACTAAAAATTAGAAAAAATATTCTTAATTCACTGTATATCATTTCATAAAATATATCGTATAAATAATTATTCTAATTAATTTTGATTTTTTCGGTCGATTTTGTTTTGATATATATAATTCGAAATCGAACCATCTAAACTTCGATTTTAATATTTATATCCAAATTTAAAAAATTTATTTTTTGGTTTGGTTTGATTTGGTTTTGGTTTTTTCATTTTGAATTTACGGTTTTTTCTGTTTAAAATAAAGTTTGACCACCCCTAAAAAATCATTCCTCAAATCACTTCTTTGGATTTATCATTTTTTTGAGCTATTTATCGGGACGAGTCAACCCTACCGATATTCACAATAAAAAGTAATACTATTAGCATAAAAAGTAATAATTTTTTATGGATGACCCAAATAAGAGATCCGTCTCATAAAATACGACTTGTGAGACCGTCTCACACAAGTTTTTACTCATAAAAAAACTGTTTTTGATGTGTCACTGGGAACCAAAATAATTTTCCAAAAATTGAACCATCCTTTGCACTTACATTTCACAAAGGAAACCGCCCACTCCAATTATTAAATGCACATGTAGCAATAATAATTAATTAATTGAAAGATTCACGTGTTATATTATAATTTATGTACTATATAATACACACGCAACACCTGTAACGTCCATTAGTATTATATAATATAGGCGATGACCCACATGTTGACATGTCAAATCACACCAAAATATTTTATCATTTTACTCCAAAATTTGATTCACTTCTTCTTCAATTTCGATATAGAATTACTAAATTATTTCATTTTTTCCTCAAAAAAGTAATTCACTTCCTTCTTAAATCTTAATGAAATAAGAAAAATAATATTATCACTTCAATTATATAAATTATGATGAATATTTTACACACGCAACACACGTGGATAATTTACTAATATATACTACAGCGTCCCATATATTAGGCTCAATTTTTTTTCGTTCGTCTCAAATATATAATCCATTTTTCGTATTTAGTATTATTTTCACTACCTTTTTACAAATCTACCTATATTAAAATTGATTTTTTTAATAATTGTTCATTTAATTATTAAAACATTAATTAAATAAGGGGTAAAATGAGAAAATGTAGATGAAAGATTGGGAAATATAAGATATATAGTTGGTTTATCCAGGTGGGAAGTTGAAGAAAATTTTATATGAGTCGGTGAACGTAGATGCTAACATTTTGTTTTTTACAAAAAAAAAAAAAAAAAAAGGAAAAAAAATTATATAATCCTTCTTAATTTGTAGACCCCCCTTAGATTAGTCCAAGTCTCTATGCTATGTTGACCAATATATTTTAATAGGTCAAAACACAAAAACAAAAGTAAACCTTTTTTTAATCATTGCCTTTAAATGCAACAAATTTCGACAAAGTTTGCAAGTACATAGTCATTATCTATCGATTCATCACTCATAAAGACTAGCCGCCTAGTTGCTTTTATATATAATATATATTGAAAGTAATTTTTTTTTTATTTTAAATGAAAAAATTACTAAAAAAAAGAAGAGTATTTGGGAGATTCTAAAAATTACCCCAAGACACAATTTTATCTGTATTATGATTCAAATATTATAAGTAATATAGATAGATATTTGCAATATCTACTAATTTTTCATTATTCTTATTCTTATGTGAAATAATATTATAACTTTTATTATTAATAATATTATCAATGTCATAATTTTGTTCATATTGACTTATATCTATCATTTAATATTATATTACAAAAATGATTCAATTATTAATCCTACAACAATGCATATGCGCACGGAGATTGTAACATGTTTCAAGCTGTCAAAATGCATGTGGGGTCCATCTAACCCGCAGTAAAAATATATACCTCTTTGTATTACTGGTTCACGCTGGTTGGCCCTTGGCCATCATATTTATTAAAAAAAAAAACTTAAAACTTTTATATATTAAACAATCGATTTTACTCATCCATCCCCGTTTTTATTTAATTATTGAAAAATTAATTATATTTACAAATTGCGGTTCATTGATATTTTACTTTTTTAACGATTTTTATCTTCATGTATTTTATTTGTAGATGATTAATATGGCTTACATTATAAGAAAACTGTATCTGGTGAAGGCGTTCAAATATTTTTAATATTTTGTTAAAATGCAATAGATTATGTAATATGAATATGGCATTGGTTGTAGTGTTTCTTTTTTTTTTTTTTATTAAAAAAAAACATTTTTTGGGTAAGCCCACCTGTCCTTACTTGGGTTGGGTTGGGTTGGGTTGGGTTGGGTTGGGTTGGGGTCCAAACTCCAAACCTGCCTTGTTTGGTGGCAGTTTAAGAGAGGCTATGGTTAGTTGACTCGTTTTAATTACAACTATATTTTATATTACGTGGTGATTTATATCCCTCCCTCTTTAATACATATTTGTTTAGTCAGTAAATTAAAAAATAAAATTTAGTTATTAAAATAATAAAATTATTATAAAACATTACGATCAATTATTTATCATCTTAATTATATTCAACCAACTGTTGCTTTCCATACAATAATCGCAAGAATTCGGGATTCGCACGAGAATCGGATACTTATTCTGACTTTGATAATAATTTATACATTTTTTCCAATATAGATAAAGCCACTCAAATATTAGGATTTTTTTTAAAGTAAATAGTCTGTGAAAAATTATATCGAGATTAATTATATGTTTGTAAAGATAACAAAAGATTGCAGATATATATATATATATATGTATATATATATGTATGGTGAGTATATATAGCATAGAAGCCAAACCTGGAATCTGCACATATAATATTCTTCTCCAAAGAAAGCTCGCATGCCCTCAACTGGTTTCACCTTCGGATGCCTTGGCCGAAATGGCACCGTAAGAGACACGAAACCCTTCACCAAATCCGGCCGGAACAAGCAGAGGTACCACCCGATCATGGCGCCCCAGTCATGCGCCACCAGGAAGACCTGATCGCCACGCAGCCACTCTATCAACGCCACTATGTCACCCACAATGTGCAGGCACGAGTAACTCGAAACTTCTTCCGGTGCATCGGTGTCTCCGAATCCCCGAAGATCCGGCGCCACGGCTCTGTACCCCAAGGCGGCGAATATCGTCAGCTGGTGGCGCCATGTGTACCACAGCTCCGGGAAACCGTGGAGGAAGAGAACCACCGGGCCCTCTCCTTTCTCCGCTATATGCATATTTATGCCATTAACACTCACGGTTCTGTGCTCTATCCCCTCCATTTCTTGCTTTTGCACACACTAACACGACAAAGACACACACTGATCTTTCTTGGATTTAATTTATGGAATGAAATTGAGTTGTTCTAAGAAAAGGGATCGGGTAAATAATGATTCAGAAATGGTGTTTGACCTGAAAATATATACTGCAATTTAGGAAACCGTGATCAGCGCGATTAATGTTTGGGGACCTACTCTCCACTCTACTGTTAACAGTAGAGTAAATGTGACAGATGAGAATTAGATGGTTGAATAATTAATAATATGGCATCCCAGTAGTCGGTAGATTCAAGGTCAAGGCCGACTTTTAATCTCTAAAATAAATTTAATTTAATTTTTTAATAAAAAAATTCATATATATGGAAATCGATGTTTCAGCATGCTCCTCTTCAATAATTGAAAAAAAAAAAATTGGAATCAAATCTGTCGTGAAAAAGTAAAAATTTACGGTAAAAAGTAAAAATCTCAAACTCTCAAAATTATCACACTACACACTTTATAATATTTTTCTCTCAACTCAATTGTGATTTTCTTCACAAATGAGAAATCTATTTATAGAAAAATTTTACAAATAATCCAAAAATAAATTACATCATTACCTTCATCATCACACACAAATTTCAATATTCAACACCTAATTTTACCAAATATTCAACATTCAAATATTCAATACACACATTTTAAATATTATTTTTCAACACTCCCCCTTGTGATGATGATCATAATGATTGTCTTCATTACGTGTTTTTATACTGCCTTGTTAAAAACCTTACTAGGAAAAACACATTGGGATAAAAACCATAGTAAGGGAAAAAGAGTGCAGTCACGTAAACTCCCCCTCACGTTGACACGAACAATTCTTCACAAATTTCGTAGATTGCGCATCCCAATATTATATATGTGCTTTCTGAATATTGTCGTAGGAAGTGCCTTTGTGAAGAGATCTGATGAGTTTTCACTTGATTGAATGTGACGAACATCAATACATTTATTCTTCTCAAGCTCCTTGGTGAATGTGCAAAAACTTAGGAAGAATATGTTTAGTTCTGTCGCTTTTTATGTATCCTTCTTTCATTTGAGCAACACATGCAGCATTATCTTCATATAGTATCATAGGCTTTTCGTCGAATGATAATCCGCATGAGATTTGGATAGGTTGGGTTATTGATTTTAACCACACACATTCACGGCTTGCTTCATGTAGTGCAATAATCTCGGCATGATTTGATGAAGTTGTTATGAGCGTTTGTTTCTGTGAACGCCAAGATATTGCAGTGCCTCCACGAGTAAATACATATCCAGTTTGAGAACGTGCCTTGTGTGGATCAGATAAGTATCCAGCATCGGCATAACCAATTATACTTGGATTAGCATCTTTTGAATACAAAAGTCCCAAGTCTGTCGTTCCTCGTAGATAACGGAATATATATTTAATTCCGTTCCAGTGTCTCTTTGTTGGATATGTGCTAAATCTTGCCAATAAATTTACGGCAAAAGATATATCAGGCCTTGAACAATTTGTAAGATACATTAGGGCACCGATAGCACTTAAATATGGTACTTCTGGACCAAGAATATCTTCATCATCTTCACATGGACGAAATGGATCCTTTTCTATGTTTAATGATCTAACAACCATTGGAGTACTTAAAGGATTTGATTTATCCATATTAAAACGTTTAAGGATCTTTTCTGTATAATTTTTCTGGTGAACAAATATTTCACATTCTTTTTGTTCAATTTGTAAACCCAGACAATACTTGGTTTTTCCAAGATCCTTAATTTCAAATTCTTCCTTCAAGTATGACACAACTTCATGAATTTCATTATTCGTTCCAATGATGTTTAAATCATCAACATATACAGTAATAATTACGCATCCGGATGTTGTTTTCTTAATGAAAACACAAGGGCATATTGAATTATTTACATAACCCTTTTTCATCAAATGATCACTTAGCCGATTATACCACATTCGGCCAGATTGCTTTAACCCATATAATGATCTTTGTAATTTCACAGAATAAAATTATCTGGGTTTTGAACTTTGTGCTTCAGGCATCTTAAATCCTTCAGGGATTTTCATATATATATTACTATCAAGTGATCCATATAAGTAAGCTGTAACAACCATAAGACGCATTTCTAAATTTTCAGATACTACCAAGCTAATCAAATACCGAAATGTAATTGCATCAATCACGGGAGAATACGTTTCTTCATAATCAATTCCAGGACTTTGAGAAAAACCTTGTGCAACAAGTCGAGCTTTATAGCTTACTATTTCATTTTTCTCATTTCGCTTTCGAATAAAAACTCATTTGTATCCAACAGGTTTGACACCTTCAGGTGTAAGGTCTATAGGTCCAAAAACATTACGTTTATTTAGCGAATCCAATTCAACCTGGATGGCATCTTTCCATTTTATCCAATCCTGCCGTTTTTTACATTCACCAAAAGATTTTGGTTCATGATCTTCATTATCATTTATGATGTCGATTGCCACATTATAAGAAAATATATCATCAATTTCTTCTATATCTTTTCGGTTCCATATTTTTCCAGTATTAATATAATTGATAGAGATTTCATGATTCTCGTCAGTTTGTGGTTCTGACAGAACATTTTCATCATCATGTGTTTCTTCAGGAACAACATTCTCTATTTTGTGATCATCATGTGTTTCTTCAGGAACATCATTCTCTATTTTGTGATCATTGTGTTTCTCTATGAATTTTCTTTTTCGAGGATTATTATCCTTGGAATTTCGAACCGACTGGCCTTCCACGCTTCAGGCGTTTTACGACATCATGACTTTGTTCAATTTGTTTCTTTGGAATTTCAATTCGAGCAGGAGCATTTACAGCATGTAAATATGATTTAGTTACCCCTTTTGTATCTGTAAATGCATCTGGTATTTGATTTGCTATTCTTTGCAAGTGCACAATTTGCTGTACATCTTTTTCACATTGTTGTGTTCTTGGAGCCAGATGTAACAATGATGATACATATCATGTAAGTTTTTTTTCGGTATGTTTCTTGTCTCCCCTTAACATTGGGAAGATTTCCTCATTAAAATGACAATCAGCTAAACGTGCTGTGAACACGTCGCCTGTCTGAGGTTCAAGATATCGAATGATTGATGAACTATAATAACCGATATAAATACCAATCTTTCTTTGAGGTCTCATTTTCTTTCGTTGAGGTGGTGCAATAGGCACATACACCATACATCCAAAAATTCTCAGATGAGAAATGTCTGCTTCTTTACCAAATGCAAGTTGCAATGGGGAGTATTTATGATATGCACTTGGTCTGATGCGAATTAATGCAGCGGCATGTAAAATTGCATGTCCCCATATAGAAATAGGGAGCTTTGTTTTCATAATCATTGGTCTAGCAATCATTTACAGACGTTTAATCAATGATTCAGCCAATCCATTCTGTGTATGTACATGAGCAACAGGATGCTCAACAATGATTCTCATAGACATACAATAATTATTGAAATTCTGGGAAGTAAATTCACCAGCATTATCAAGTCTAATTTTCTTGATTGTATAATCGGGAAATTGATTCCTCAATTTTATTATTTGAGCAAGTAATCTTGCAAATGCAACATTTCATGTTGACAATAAACATACATGTGACCATCTGCTGGAGGCATCAATCAATACCATAAAGTATCTGAATGGTCCACATGGTGGATGGATTGGTCCACAAATATCACCCTGAATACGTTCAAGAAACATTGGTGATTCAGTTTGGATTTTGGCTGGTGATGGTCTTATAATAAGTTTTCCAAGAGAACATGCTTTACATTGAAACTTATTATTCTGAAAGATCTTCTGGTCTTTCAATGGATGACCATGTGTATTTTCTATAATTCTTCGCATCATTGTTGAACCAGGATGTCCTAATCGATCATGCCAATTGGTTAATATTGAAGAATTATCAATTACCATGTTTGATTCAATGGGACGTATATGTGTATAATGCAATCCAGTAGGGAGCATTGGTAGTTTTTCAATCACATATTTCTTTCCTGATTTATATGTGGTAAGACACATATATTTCTCATTCCCTTCATTCATTGTTTGAGTATCATACCCATGGGAATATATATCATTAAAACTCAACAAATTTCTTTTCGATTGTGGTGAATATAAAGCATCATTGATCAAAAATTTTGTACCATTAGGTAACAAAAATTGTGCTTTACCACATCCTTTAATCAAGTCTACAGGACCTGATATTGTATTCACCGTTGTTTTTGTTGGTTTTAGTTCCAAGAAATATCTTTTATCTCGGAGGATAGTGTGCGTTGTACCACTATCGGGTATGCAAACTTCAGCTTTGCTCATAGCATTTTCCATATTTGTGAAAGGGGATCGGTTACGGTGACCGGAAGCGCAAC